>NC_134843.1:36726637-37026637 GCF_965363235.1 Mytilus galloprovincialis | reverse complement strand
TTCATATACATGAACTAAGATTTAAACAATCATATACATGAACTAAGATTTAAACAATCATATACTATACTATCAAATGACAGACAGAGGCTCCTAACTTAGGACAGGTGTAAACATACGGAGAGATAAAACATGTTAAAGATACATATATATATATATTAAATAGAACAAGAAGATCCCGAAATGTCTTTAAAACCGAAAACAGAAGTTATAGTTGTCAGATCCTTCTTACAAAGGATATGTATATTAATCGGATTGAGGATCTTCTGCCGGAATGAAAATAAATCAAAACTGACGCTAACAAGGAAGTATTTAATGTATTTAATCAATTTTACTCCGCAAATAATTACCAGATTTATGGCGTTTTATTTAGATATTGTATTTTAACTTAATATTCTGAATCCAGTAGATCAGGAAATGAAACTGAATAACAACTGGTAAATGAACCAGGACATATTTTAATAGCTTAGTCATTAAAAGAATCCTTAAAGGTTCTTCTTGCAACTTGCTTCCAAATGCCATAGAACTATATAGCGATATGAAAAGAATCATTAAGTAAATCAAATGAAATATTTATATTTAATGGAAAAAAAAAATGAAATAAAAGAAACGATTCACAACAGATTAAAAAAAAATGTGGTTCATGTATATACAAAAAGGAAAGCAACAAAAAATCTCCATAAGTCACTTTATTTTGATTATTATCTCATGGTTTAATTTAATAATTCAGCTCCTCAATTATCTAAAGTACTTATCCATCCATGGTTTTAAAAATATGGGTGAGTGAAACTTATGAAAGTAAAATATTGCAAGCAGTATGGAAATTATTTAACTGTTTGAAATTGAGCAATTATAAGAAAATCTACAAAACAAACCAAAATGCATCTAATACTATATTTTCGATGGTTCAAAAATCAATCAAAGACTCCTACATGTATATATGTACGTGCATTTACATACAGTCGTTTTCTATCCTACTCAGCTCATATAATAATTAAATGGAACAGGTCTGGCAAATGCTTTTCTATTTTACATATTACCAATGTTATTTCAACTGATCGGGCGGAGTTTACGTTTTAATTTGCACTAGGACAGTCTATTTGAAGATGTGTGTGAAAAGGATGATTGCCGTTATTATTATTGTTGATTTCTAATCACCTATCAGTGTCATCAAAGGAATTTACAAAAGAATGACTGGACACTTCATTGATGAGTTTATCCTAAAACACCGTTCTATAGATGGACTGGTTTATTATGAGCGAACCGGTTAAACCTCGCCCAGTCAAGTGAAATAAATCGACTAATACATATACATAGATTTATTGATGCTTGCTTTACGTTTAATTATATATATATATAAGTACGTCTGAGTCAGTGACAACTCTACAACAGATGTATCCATCGGATCGCCATCAATGATGGTGATACATGGCTGTGTACATAATGTATATACAACTCGTCTAAACATCAACCCAACAATGTTAGATCTGTAAATTTGCTTTCGCAAATTTTTGGTTCTTCCCTCGCCGGGATTCGAACCCATGCTACTGTGATATCGTGACACCAAATCGCCTGCACTGCAGCCGTCCCGTTAGACCACACGACCACCTGGGCTCTCAAAAAAAGAGCTTTCGCTGGTCATGTGTTACCTTTCCACGTCAGTTTTAATCTAGCGGCGTACTACAGTACATGATATATAAGACATTTTCCAAAAATAGAACACTAGATTTAAATGGTTTAAAGACGATACATATCAAACAATACAAACAACAGTTTATAAATTACCGACACGCTTTTCTGAATTTACCTTCATTAGGAACGCTCAAGCCGTCACCACCAGTACAAAAATCTACAAAAAGGTTTATAATGTCATCGAAAATTTCTCCAGTAACATCAAAATCTCCGTCTATAAATGTAGATCCGTCCGTTATAAGGCATGCTCCTATTAAAGCTGGACTGAGCTCTTTTGACCACCTACCACCCTCGAAGTCTACATCTACCCCTCAGCCAATCACATCTCAATCCGATGTAACTAGAATTGTTCTGGAACTCAAACAAATGCTATATTCCGAAATTGATTATACTATCAAAGCAACTATAGACCAATATAAACGAAGGGATAAGCACACTTAGGAATGAAAATAAAAAATTGCGAGACGATCTTGATTCTCTCGAGCAGTATGGACGTCGTGATTTAATGAGAATCAATGTCATTCCTGACGGTGGCAATACGGAAACATGGGACAAAACTACCGAGCTGGTAACAAGCCTTATAAAATCGAATGAGAGAGCTGCAACCTGGAGACATTTTAAGATCACATAGAATTGGTTCGGCTCCGCTCACAATTAACAGCAGTGAAAATGAGAATCATGTCCAATCCAAAACACCAAGGCAAATTATTGTTAGACTTAAAGACCCTCAAGTCAAAAAACGTATACTCCAATGCAAAAATCTACTGAAAAATAGACGGGATATGAAGAATGTTTAACTGAAAGAAGACTTTAACTAAAACAAGAAACAACATTTCCTACAAGGTCCGACAGTTAAAAATAGGACGTATTATAAAGGACACATGGACAAACGATGGCAAAATTATGGTAAAGGACAACTAAGAACAAATACATGTTGTAAACACTCAGGACTCATTTGACCAGTTTTGTACCAATGTTTGTATGCCGAGCGTCTTTGACTTCCTTCATAGACTGGAAATGAACTCTTAAGAAAGAGAGTGCCAAGGGTCCTAAATACCGTACTTATGCCCAGTCAGTATCTTCTGCAGCCTCTAACAATCAATCAGCCACCTCAGATGGCAAAATAGTCACTTATGCCTTAAAAATTGTATCGTAATGTTGTTTTCGTAAAATGTATATCGTAAAACTAAAGGGAAACCCTACTTTAAAAAAGGATAAAGTTTTTTTTGTTGCTTCCTTTTATAAATTTGCCTTGTGTATTTGTATTTAAAACTTCAAATTTACAAATAGACATGTATAAACAATTAGATAATAATAATAAAAACCAAAAACATAAAGTTATCGGTAAATCAAAAGTGGAGCTTTTATATTATTCTGCTATTTATCTTATAATATCAAATATGAATTCACTACAATCTATATTCCCAACAAAAATTTATAAAAATGTTGTTACATCTAACAAAAACATCTAAGAGAGTTATAATTATATCTTTACAGTTAAATTGATATCGTATAAATATTTATTTATGCGTAGTATCACGACCTAACGGTTGAGTTAAAAAAAACTGTTCACAATAGTTCACAAACGAATGACCTTTATCTTAAAATATTTGTCAGCCATGATAGTAAAAAAAACCAGTTTGTTTTAAATCCTCCATGCACCAGTTGTATGTTCCTTGATCTGGTCAGGAACATATTTTTTGTATATAAGTTCAATTCCTTTTTTATTGTTTCTTTTTGTACACCGATGGAATGCAAACCGTTTTGTATGTCATGTATTCTATTGAATCTTTATTTATAGACAGTGTAGATTTATATTCAATTTGTTATCTTCTTGTATTTTTGTATGAACACTCTCACTGCTTAGTTGATCAGTCTGGTGTTACATAATAGGCATTGGAATCGATCAATATAGAATGAGAGTCGGTCTTTTTGTACATAACATATGTGGTAAAACAAATAATCTATTGTGTAATATGTATGAGGTATATCTTTTCTACTTGTTGTATTTTTCAAAAGAAAAGGTTAACACATTTAGAATTATCACTATGATTTGGTTTTCTCTTGAATTGTCTGTTTTAAACAAATGTATAAAACATTGTTCACATATCGGTTTTATCGAAAGTATTAATCACTCGCATTGTTTAGGGGATAGAGATCAGTCTACGGATAACGTTGTTCAAGTTATATTTTGTGTTGCTTGTTCTTCAATTACTTCTAATTATGGGATGAATAGAAACTAATCCTGTCCCTCATTCGCTATCTGAAGATAATGACGATCATAATATAAGCTTCGAAAGTGTATCAGAGAGTAACAGGATATGTGAAATGATTTCAACTTCAATTTCCTTTTTACATTTAAATGTGCAAAGCTTACTTCAAAAACTTGATCTGATTCTTGCTGAGTACGAAGATTTTGATATATTTTTGATTATAACTCGTCAGACTCAGTTGAACTTTTAAATTACCAGAAACTATTCAGGAAAGATAGGGGTCCAATGAACAGTGGGGGAAGGGCAATAGTATATGTTAAAGAAAATATTCATTGAAGAGACGTGATGATTTGGAAGTGCCCGGTGTTGAGGTTATATGGATTCAGCTAAAAATAAATAACAAAAATGTATTGTATGGAACCTTCTATGTGCCACCTAAAAGTAATAATGAAATACGGACAAAAATTGAAAGTTCAATTGAGTCTGCCGTAAATGATGTAAAATATGACCGAATTATTGTAACGGGAACTTTTAACAATAACTTGCTAAATGGTGCTAATTCCAAAATACATAATATTTGTACAAATTACAGTTTAGAGCAACTTATTGAAGATCCAACTCATTTTACGGAACAGTCGTCGTCGCTAATTAACTTAATTATAACTGATAATTCTGGTTTTGTACCGTATTGTGGAGTCGGGCCACCACTTTTAGACAAAATAAGATATCACTGTCCAGTAATGGGATTTATTAATGCACAAAATCCTGATTGTTTGTCTTTTAAAAGAAAAATATGGTTATATAAGCAAGGTAATTTTGATGAATATAGACGCATATTGACCAAAACCAACTGGGATAGAATATTTGCTCTAAATGGTGTTGACAAAATTAATTCAGAAATTTCAAATCGTATCCTTGATGCAGCTGAAATTTCCATACCCAATAGAATCGTTGCTCTTCGGAAAACTGACCCTGCTTGGTTAAATAACGATTTAAGAAAACTCATAAGAAAGAAAAACTGTTTACACTCAAAAGCTAAGCGGTTTAACCGACCCGCCGATTGGAATAAATTTAGACAAAATAGAAATAAAGTTACCACTTCAATAAGACAAGCTCGCGAACAATATCAAAATAATCTTATACAAAAATTGTCAAATAGTAACTTATCGACAAGAACTTGGTGGAAAACTTGTAACCAAATTTCTGGTATTAAACCTATTCACTCAGGTATTCCTCCCCTGCTTAAGGATGATAACTTAATATTTAATGATATTGATAAAGCGAATGAATTTAATAACTTTTTTGCGATGTAGACAAACATAGATGATACCGAGGCTGTTATTCCTGACTTAACCGTTACAGACTATACACTAAGTGACATTACACTTAAAGATAGTGAGGTCGAAGATGTTTTAAATCCAAACAAGGCCTCGGGTCCAGACTTGATAAGTCCAATATTATCAAAAGAGGCTGTATCACAGATAAAATTCCCCCTTTGTAAACTATTTAATTTATCTTTATCTAAAGCTATATTTCCGGAAGATTGGAAAAAAGCAAATGTAACTCCTGTTTTTAAGAGTAACAATTGTAATAAGGGAAACAATTACAGACCAATCTCGTTGTTAAGTATATTATCAAAGTGCATGGAGCGATGTGTCTATAAACATGTACACAACTTTCTAATTGAAAATATGATAATCACCCCTAATAATCAGGTTTTACAAAAGGCGATTCTGCCATAAATCAACTTATTGATATTTCTAACTACTTTGGTAAGGCTTTAGATAACAGAAATGAGATTAGGGTGTTTTTTTTTGTGACATCAGCAAAGCTTTTGATCGGGTTTGGCAAAAGGGCTATGAACAAAACTTAAACAATATGGAATTTCTGGAAATTTACTAAATTGGTTTTGTGATTATCTATCTGAGAGGAGTAGACGGGTGGTCTTAAATGGAAGCAATTCAACATGGAGACAGATAATTGCAGGTGTCCCACAGGGCTCAATTTTAGGTCCGCTACTTTTTCTTATCTCTATTAACAATATATAGTAACTGATATTAAAGCTACTATCAAATTATTTGCAGACGACACTAGTATTTATTTGACAGGAGACATCCCCTTAAAATACTGCTGAAATTCTTAATGGAGATCTGAATAAAATTCATATGTGGTCCTCTAAGTGGCTTGTAAACTTTAACTCACAAAAAACAGAAACCATGATTGTTTCAAGAAAATCAATAAAACCAAGTCATCCGATCTTTAAAATGAATGACACTGATCTTCAAGACGTTTCTACTCATAAACATTTAGGTATTATTTTTTTTCAAATAATGGGTTATGGAATATTCATTTTGAATATATAGTTAAACGTGCATATAATAGAATAAATATCCTTAGGAAGATGCGTTTTATACTGAATAGGTTCACTTTACAAACAATTTATTTTTCATATATTCCACCAATATTAGAGTACGGGGATGTCATTTGGGATAATCAAACACAATACTTGATTAATAAAATGAAAAATGTTCAAATTGAAGCTATGATAATTGTAACAGGTGGGAATAAATTAACTTCGATACAGATGCTTTATGAAGAAACGGGTTGGGAAACACTTTCAGAAAGAAGGGAAAAACACAAGCTCACTATGTTTTATAAAATGGTAAATAAGGAAACTCCAGATTATTTACAAAACTTGTTAATTTACATAACCATTTTACTCGTCAGACTCAAACTACTCCGTTAATTCGTACAAGAACTAATCTTTACTCCGATTATTTCCTTCCTTCGTCTATTAAATTGTGGAATAAGTTACCAGACCAAACGAGAAATTCTACGTCTTCAAGAATTTTTAAAAGTCGTATAAAAAAAAAAAACAAATAATAAATGCCCTAATTTTTACTACACTGGTACAAGAATGGGTCAAGTATTACATGCCAGGTTAAGGATGAATAGTAGATCTCTAAATGAACATTTGTTCAAACGAAATCTAGTAGATTCTTCGAACTGCTCGTGTGGTTTGATCGAGTCTACAGCTCATTTGTTATTGTATTGTAATAAATATGACGAATTGCGTAATGACATTATTTTCTCAATTAATTATCCAGTCACACTATTAAAATACAAATTTACTTTTATTTGGATCACAAGCTCTAAATTTTGACCAAAATAAAGATATTTTTGGAAAAGTACAAAAATTCTTACTAAAGTGCAAGAGATTTACAAGATAAATTATTCTTCTCTATTTTCACTAAGTTGCATTTCATCTAAACATGTGTATATTATTTCAGTGTATTTTTTTTTTTTCAACTTTTTTTTCTTCTTTTGTTGTATTTATTTTCATTATTTTAAAATTAAGTTGTTTTTCTCCTTTCTTTTTCAGTTATATAGGTAATTATTTATTCTTGTCCCATATCATTGTAATATTGCATGCTATTTTTATGTAATCGTTAACTGGAGTTGGTATTTCAAGGAATTTCAAGGAAACGGGTTGATATAAGCTATATATAGCTTGTTTTCGAATCCTGTTATTATTGTGTATATTGTATGATTATATATTTGTATTGATGATGAGTAAATATGTTTAAACTAGGAACGCTTGAAAAACAATGATGTTTGAGAACCGAAAACGTTGAAGAGCTATACACAATAATGAACACATGAACTAATATAAGATAGCCAAATTCTTCTAAAGCCAATTTTACCTGAAGGCGTTGAAACCTTGGCTTCATTTCCATTCTCAATTTTATTCTGTATAATTTCAAAATTAATAAACGGTCAGTTTGAGATAATTTTATATAAATCATGTTAGTCCCAAAAGACGAAACCCAATTTTAATCCTAATATCTATGGAGATGTTATCTACAGGAATAGTTCATCAACGAAATTAAAGTAATACAGCATTTTTTTGTGGATTACAGATGTTTATTTTTCATTACAAACGAACACCTTGATAATAGTTTTAGTAAAGTGGTAATTGAGGAAAATGTTATATTCATTTTCGGCCTGTTTATCGTCTAGAATTAACTTTTAATAACTTTTGTTTTTGTATTATCGACTCGTATTACACTTTGTCCTAGGTGTTCTGTTATTTCTTTGATCAAAACAAAAGATAACTGTTATAACTGTTAAGGGTTTCGTAATCAGAAAATTTAGTTTCACATGTACGCAAACTGACAATTTCAGAAATATTGCCTTATTTGTATCTATTTACATAAATTAAAGGTTTCAAGATAGTATGCCATAACACAAGAATATAGGTGTGGAGTTTTTTCTTTGAAAAATTGATAGAATTCTAAATGAATTATGTGCGTCAATCGACGAAATATCGGGAAATAAGCGGTTCTCTAACATCTTATCATAAATTCCAGGGCGTTCATTTACATGTTCATCGTCCTATAAGACTTGTTGAAGTCAGGAAAATATTTTTGAAGTGCCTTCTACACATTGTTAACTACATTTATGTATTTGAAAGATATCAACGCATTTTGTTCACGTATCATTGTCAATATAATGGAACTTGATGCCACCGTCTAACAATTGAGAGGTTTAGCGCTATAAAACTAGGTTCAATTCACCATTTTCTACATTTGAAAATGCCTGTACTCAGTCAGGAAGATGACAGTTGTCGTCCATTCGTTTGATGTGTTTTGTCCTTTGAATTTGACATTTGATTAGGAAATTTCCGATTTAATTTTCTTCGCAGTTCAGTATTTTTGTGATTTTACTTTTTTGATGTGTACAAAATATAGGAACATCAGAAAGATAAACCAGGACAAGAATTGTTTGTTAATTTTTTCATCAGAGTCTTAACATTGGACGTATACTATTCCATGTAACGAATAAAGCTATGCTTCCTTGTAACGTCATTCCAGGAATATATATGGTAATAATGCTTTGATTCTATACAATTTCAGAATTTTCATAACATCGTCGTCAAGCTTGTAATCCGCTAAAAAAAGTTTCAAAATATTAATCAAAGACTTCTGATTCGTCACTGGTAGCCATTTAAATCTCGATACCAGTTGTAACTGCTGCTGTATTCATTTATGAAGTTGGTCCCCTGTATCTAAAATAAGTCATACATATTTACAGACCAATACGGTCTTTGCGATGTCACAATGCTGGTTTGATCGAGATGCCTACACACACATGGATCATAATGTTATATTAAAAAAAAAGTCTTGTGATTTTTCTTTAAAAAGTTCATTTGACGAAACCAAGATCTTATTGATAAGTACTCCGCATCAATGTCACAACTGATACACGATTGTTTTGAAGTTTAGTTTATAAGTACCGACGCAGTTTATCATCTTAGACATTGTTAGAAAGGAGGGACTAAAGATACGTTCAAGCTCATAAATCGAAAATTAACTAACGCCATGGCTAAAAAAAAAAAACAAATTGACAAACATGATCAACAATAGTACAAAATTCACGGAAAAACCCAAATAAATACTAAGCAACACAAACCCAACCGAAAATTGGGGATGATCTCAGGCGCTCCGGAAGCATTTTGAAGGTAGGGCAGATCTTGCTAAACATGTGGCACTCGTGGGGTAACTCATGTAAGAACACATGCACCTGGTAACGAGTCTTATTTTGTGGGTCACTTTTGTGAAAAGGCGGACGAATTTGTAGTTGCAACATTAATAAAATATCCGCTACCATTTTTGAAATGGATATTCCATAACGATAAACAAAGTCGTGCTTGTTTTCTCAGTAAAATTTACAACCTCATCATTTTGAAATTTTGGTTTTATAGCTTCATTGTGAGCGCTACAACTTTATAAAGAAAATCATTATACGAAAAATACAAGCCCTGGGATATATAATTTTTTTGTGGCATATAGGTTCCTTATGACGGCGCTGTTGGAATGTTGCTACCTAGAAATATAAATTTTACAATTAGGAAGCTGGAATCATCTCTCTTGTCGCAAAGTTTTGTTTTCAATCGATCATCATTGTTAATGTCTAGGTGAAAGTCAAGATATTAAGCAGGTATATCTGAATCTGTTGTGTCCTCTATTTTAAACTCAATGAGATAAATGCCTTATACACAGTCACCAACTTTTGAATCATTAAGTGAGATAACATCATCAATTTAGCGGAAAGTAAAGTTAAAGAACATGCTAACGTATTTTCTTTTTCCAAAGAAGTGCAGGTAATGAGTCAGCCTCATAAGAATAAAGGAACGAGTCGACAAGAAGACGGACACAGTTTGTGTTCATGAGAATGCCGATTAGCTTGTTGAAAAACACTTCTTCCAAACTTAATAAATATGTTGTCATAAAGAGTCAAGAATCTTGATAATGTCAGTTTAAGAGAACTTTTTTTTGGTTTGAATGAGAGTATTTTTTTTACAAACTAGGATTTTTCCCTGCTGAGACAAGATACTTGCATCTACGTTGACCATTCGTTTTTATGAAACAAAAGAATAGGAGGTCTTTCAATACTTTTTTTTAATTTGAAATGGGGAATTCATGTGTAAAGTCAAAATATTTGATACTATTTCAAGATGAAAGAGTTTAAGATTGTATGCATATACTAGTACTTTTAAAGGGTTATGGAATGTTTTACTATCCACATCTGAATTTTGAATCCCGATTTTGATTGCTGATGAAATGTATGTTCACAGAAGCAAAGTCATTAGTACCTTTCAGAATTTTTAAATCGTACTTAATTTTGCCTTATTTGCGCTTTTCACTACAGCGTCACTAATGAGTCTTTTGTAGACAAAACGCATGTTTGTGGTATAAAGATTTAATCCTTGTATATATGCCGAGGTCATTTTAGGAACGTTCCACCTGAAAAAAAAAACTGTTTAATTTCGATTATAAGCTATTTTTCTGAATGAATCAACATCGACATTGGAATAATTAAATAATGCGTCATCAGAAGTGGATATTGAATATTTATTGTTTATTAGAAACGAAAACCTTTGAAAGTGATAATGAGTCCAAATGCTATGTACATTTTTGGCCTGTTTATTATTTTATAACAATTTGAGAAACAAATTGCTGTTGTATTTTTTTCTTTCTAATTATACCATGTGTTTTTTTTTCTTTAGTCTAAACAAACAAATATTGAGGATTTTGTTCGTTTCAACGTGAGTTTTCATCTCTTTCAGAGCTCCATTTAAATATTCATTTACGACATGTGAATGGTACGTCTTAAACATTTTAAAACTTAAGTATGATTCTATTCATTACTTTATTGAAATCCAACAATAACACAATTACCAAATGCCTATCAGACATTCACTTGCACGAAAATTTACAATTTCAGAAATGTTAAAGTAATTTGTAGATCTTGTTTTGTTGAACAAAGGATAGCAGTTTTACAAAATTGTTAAAATGTAAATTTTTAATTATTTATTGGAAAGTAGAATGATACTTCTACATAAATATGGGTTATTTCTAACATTACAATGCACTTATATCGGGTACTAGCATAATGTCATGCTAAATTACTGAAATCCTACAATTTTAGCATTTTAGTTAAATTTAAGACGGTTTCCGTAAGTTGTATTTGATGATAATACACAATATATATAAAGGTTGAGAATGAACACGGATGCGGCCACTTTCATTTTTGACAAAAATCATCTGAAAAGTGACATTTTTTGGCATATTCGATTGATTTTTCATTTTTAAGCTTGAATCGGAGCGTTTTGATAACTAAATCAGTAAAAATCTTTCACATAAACTAATTGAATCAACTGAAATAGACACTTAAGTGTTTAAATAGTGTCCAAAATCTTTCGTCAGATGAACTTTAAATTTGAGCCCATAATCTGCCCTTACCGGACCTACTCCTTTGGAGCAAAAGTCGGCCCTTACCGGACCTACTCCTTTGCATTTCACATTTTCTATCATTTCTTTTTTATTTCAAGATAATAGGCAAAAGCAAAAGAAATTAAAAAAAAAAAAACATCATTAAGTTGCCATAATTGTTATAAGGGTCACCTGACAATTTTAGCCATTTTATTTCCTGAAAATCTATTTTAGCTTATACTTATTGCTTAACATAATTTTTTAAGATAAAATGCAAAGTCGACGAAAAAAATCATAAAATTGTCCCTTTTAGGCAAGAGGTAGTTGATGATGTTTCAATGTCATAGTGTGTTTAAAATTGTTTCACCACTGTAATAAAGTCCATACCAAACATAACATCTATAAAGAAGGAATTTAAGATGATATGGGGGTAAATATAGATGAAATCAGCACCATGACAACATAAAAATCCAATTAAAACACATTTGAGGTCAAAAACTTGTCTTTATGAATATACAAGTGTGTTTATAATAGGTTATTATTATCTGGTCTTTAGTCTATAGTCTATAAAATTTGTAAATTAATTAAACCAAAACGAATGCATGTCTGCCTGTGTTGAGTCGTGATCGGCTTTGTCGTGGCTTCTATCGTTATTGACGGATATATCGCAATGTGTCATCGTTACATCTATTCACTCGGACGATAAGGCCCTGAAATATGCTGTCAGACAAGGTGATGTGCTTGGACCGAGATTATACTAGTACTCCATATTTCCGAAACAGGTTGATGAAATCTGTTAAAAACATGGTATTGCAGGTGTAAACCTATCATTGAATTTCCCTTGTTAATCATTGTTCAATTTGCACTTTTCAAAAATTATGTGTAGAATTTATCTAAGTTTCAAACTAAGAATTACTTTTTGTTTTTTTACTTATAAGCTAGTTAGCTCAACGAAACGCGCGTTTGCTGTGTACATATTTAAACCTTGGTATCTAGTGTGTCTATATAACAAAATGCATGTTACAAGTCAATAATATGACAGTTGTTACCCATTCGTCTGATGTGTTTCAGTTTTAATTTGAAATTTGGAACTGACTTACTGTTTATAATTTTCCTCGGAGTTAGGTATTTTTGTTATTCTACTCTACATGTAAACAGGAAGTCTCACCTTAAACACTAGTTTGACCATGTTCCAGAACCAAGTTTAGAATTATTTATTTGAATGATTCAACATCGATGTTCATTACAAACGGAAACCTATCAAATGAACCGTATTAAACTTTTGTAGTGAGAATTGATTTCAAATATTTACTTCATTGTAGTCTCAGGCCCACCTTTGGTGCCGGTTTTTCTTGTCGCGTTTAAGTCTCATTGGTGACCTGTCGTTATTTGCTTTTTTTTGGTCAGTTCGTTGCCTTTTTTGACATATTCCCAATTCCAATTCTAATTTTTATTGTTTATCGTTTTGTACATCTGTTCATGTTGTGTGTTCTATCTATTATTCTATCGGACAAACACATAATGTGAATTTCGAAACCAGAAAAATAAAGTTAAAAAAATGAAATAATTCGTATAGGAAATTTTCACCACTTTACTAAATGCCGTTGGCTTTTACGTTGTAATTGTTATAAATTTGTCATTTAGGGACCTTTTATAGCTGACTATGCGGTATGACATTTGCTCATTGTTACAGGCTGTTTGGTAACATATTGTTGTTTATGTCTGTCTCTTGTGGAGAGTTAACTGATTAGCAATCATAAACCATCTCTTTTTATATACAAATATTTAACGTATATTTTTATATTTTAAATCTCCCACATACTTACCTTTTGACGTTAGTTGTGGATGAACCATCTCAAGATCGTTAAGCTCTGAATTAAAGACAAAGAAAAACAAATAAGTATATATAAAACATTGGATAATATGTATGTACATTGTATATCAAAGCTGTCAACAAAAATACATTTGAATTTTATAATATTAAAGTTTTTATTAGTTGTTAATTGATATACAAATTTTGACTTCAAATCTAGCTGTACAGTTGATAAGAAAACCTAGTAGATTGGCTATACCAATTGAAATCGTTCCTTTTAGTTGTTTATTTGTAAAATTTGTTTTCATCGAATGAAAATAAAAATATTTTAGAATTGAACTCCTTAGACAAACTTGACCTGATGTCGATTTGGCTATTTATTTCTTTGTATGCCTCATTTGGTGTATCTCAAGTGTTCAACTTATCAAGCATGTCCGTTTTTTATTTTTATTTTGGGGTTCATCATCTGTCGTACAGTTTGTACCATTTTAATATTATTTTCAATAAAATTGAAAATGGAAATGGGGAATGTGTCATAGAGACAATAACCCGCCCAAATAAAAAACAACGGCAGAGGGTCACCAACAGGTCTTCAATGTAGCGAGAAATTCCCGCACCCGGAGGCGTCCTTCAGCTGACCCCTAAACAAATATATACTAGTCCAGTGATAATGAACGCCATACTAATTTCCAAATTGTACACAAGAAACTAAAATTAAAATAATACAAGACTAACAAAGGCCAGAGGCTCCTGACTTGGGACAGGCGCAAAAATGCGGCGGGGTTAAACATGTTTGTGAGATCTCAACCCTCCCCCTATACCTCTAACCAATGTAGTAAAGTAAACGCATAACAATACGCACATTAAAATTCAGTTCAAGAGAAATCCGAGTCTGATGTCAGAAGATGTAACCAAAGAAAATAAACAAAATGACAATAATACATAAATAACAACAGACTACTAGCAGTTAACTGACATGCCAGCTCCAGACTTCAACTAAACTGACTGAAAGATTATGATTTCATCAAGCATCTTTAACGATATCTTATTTGATTTTTACCTTGTTGCAGATATTCAGTTATTATCCAATGTTAAATTTTACAAATTTCAAGTATTCTATAACTTCGTTTATTTCTGTTTTTACCTTTAGGATATGCACATCCTTGACATTTTTCCCCCTTCAAATTAGTTCTTTCAGTTTGAGTTACTTGATTACAATAAGTTGTGCACATCAATACAATACCCAGAAGCTATATGAATCGGATGTAACTCGATTGTTAATTGGTTAGGTTAGTGAACAATCCAAACTTTTGCTTTTTGTCTAAGAAATAAATTGAAGAGTTATATATAATAATATAAATAAATATGGTCCCATGGGACAACAAAAATCCCATGGAACAAAAAAAATCCCATGGGACCATAAAAAATCCCATGGGGTAATGGTCTATCCCATGGGATTTGTGACCTGTCCCATGGGATATTGAAACTCCCATGTTTTTCTAAATCAAATTACAAAATATATATAACAATAACAGCAGAAAACCAATGAAATTATTGAATCCCATGTAATTACGCACATTTTGGTTATATACACGACTTTGTAGCTCTTATTTGAGGCCGTGGCGGATTTGCAAATGAGTGTTTTGCAAATTTAATGTGTCCAGTGTTTATTGTTTAACAAATAATATTGATGAGACTTATACTACAAAGTAGTTATATTATTTTTTTCATCGACCTTACAAAACCAGATCGGCTTTGCATAAAGATATAAGTAACAATTGCAATGATAATGTTATTTTATTTTGTTCTTTGTAAATTATCAACCTTTACCATGATTACTGTTAAGTCTATTTTTAATAACATCCTTTTAGTGGCTCGGTACTTATACATCCTGCCATTATGGTATATTGCTATTGTCCTTATTTTGTAATATTGTCTTTTATTGCCGCCGATGTGCTTTGTCTATTACTCAATGTTTTGTTCTTTGTTGACATATGTGATTGTTTTTAAGAAGGCAAGATTTTACCTATTATGTATGTTTATTTTGTTCACACATTGTTGTCAATATATTGTAATTTTATGTTTACTGAGTTGATTTGTACATATCACGCCCAACTCTAAATATACTTAACTTACTTATTTCATTAAGTTATATGACTTTCATACAAGTGAAAGGTTTAGCGAGCTATAAAGCCAGGGTTAATCTAACATTTGTTACGCAAGGAAATGCCTGTACCAAGCCAGGAATAAGACAGTTATTTTAGCTGATTATCAAAATACAGGCAGTTTTGCAGAGATTGATCATTAAATCAGCGGAAACATCTATAGACTTACAATATGAAACCGACCAAAAGCTGGCGTTGATATAGTGTGCTGTGAGAAAGTGAGCAGACCCTGCTGTATATTTGGCATCTGTCGTGTTACTAATACAAGTACAAAGCCGGTGATAGGTCTAATTCAGGACATGTAGTGACCATTCGGTGAAAAGGAGGCTGCAATTAACAAAAATAAAATGACATATCAGTTGTCAATCGAAAACAAAACTCAATTACTATAAACCAACTCGCGATGGCGTCTGTAATATTATGGTAAAACATATTTTATACTTTACTTTTTTAACTTTTGTTTAATGGCTTCACTGTGAGCAGCAAACTTCTGTCAAAAATACCAAGAAAGGAAATGTAATTTCTAGAATATTGTATCAAAGGAGAGATATATACTTCAGAGGTAGGTGATGGTAGAACATTGCTGAACAGAAAGGTAATGCTTCCAATTGGGAAGCTTACACCAGCTCATTTGTCGGCACCTTCTAAATAAGAGATTTTGATCGGTTTAAAATGAAACCTGAATAAGATAAAATTATTCGTTTCTAATAGCAAGAAAATTAGCTAGAATTCTCCTCAAAATAATTCTTTGGTGACCGTTATGCATAGGTAGAGTAACATCTGTAGAATACTGATTAAGGATATGATGATTTGAATTATAATTAGGCGTAAATCTATTATATTTTGAACATGCAAAGCTGAACATGAAAAAAATACTGAACTCCGAGGAATATTGAAAACGGAAAGTCCCTAATCACATGGCAAAATCAAATGATAAAACACATCAAACGAATGGACAACAACTGTCATACTCCTGACTTGGTGCAGGCATTCTCAAATGCAGAAAATGGTTGATTGAACCTGGTGTTATAGCGCTAAACATCTCGTTGTATAACATCAATTCCGTTATATTTTAACGATGCGTTAACAAAACAGACATAATAGGTAAAATAGTCAAAATATGGATACAACCATCATCTCCATATCACATTCTCAATCAGAACAAAAATAAACTAATATATAACATTGGAGCACAAAAAGGGAAATATAAAATTCAACAACCAGATGCATGAAATTTGTTTTCGGTAAAAAAAAATGCATTATACAAAAAACAACAGCAATTCAAAGAGCTTTTTAGCCCGATAAATTATAATTTACAGACGCAATAGATCTAGCTATTCAGTTTTTATTACATTTTGAAGACTTTTATTACATATACTCGGTTTTGTGTGGTACGGTTTGCCTAGATAATTGATATTGAAGTGTTATTTACATGCAATCTAACCCGAAAACGTGTTCGAAATCTTTTTTAACGGTCTTAAAGACAGATAATACAAGTGAGCAATTATTAATCGACGGCTTTGCGTAAGTTTGAATGGACAATTTGTTTTATGCTTTCCTAGCGCGGTTTTTTTTAGAAAAAAATATTCACAACTATATTTAAGTGCATAGAGGACATTAAGTCAAGCAAGATAAATAACAAACGATGTGGGTTAAATATGAGTGAAAAAGAATAAAAACGACACAGATAACCAATTTGAAGACATCTAGAGGGCAATATTGAGTCTTCATTAACAGACAAGTGTCTATACGATATGTAAAAGTTTATTTAGTCCTTAGACATGTTAGACTATTTTTAAAGTTTTAGCGGAGTGTGGTGATATAAAAATTATCGCTAGAAAATAAGGGGGCACGTGGCGTTGCTAATAAAATTGAAACGAAATTGACAACGTCGTCTTAGGTAAAATAGCAATAAACAGATTATCATGTGTCATCTCAACTCGATTGCATTTCTTATTTTCGCCGTACTGGCTCAAGCGAGAAAATTAATCTCGTTGAGAATATTAACGATAATCTTTAAATCTCTCATGTTACAAAAAGTGATTAATATCGGGATTCTCTAAAATGAAAACCGCTCATAAATATGTGACAGATTAAGAAATATTTGAGATTATATTTTCCTCTGGGATGTCTTTTGGAGTTTAAGAAGGAAGCAACATAACAAAGAACGTGACGCTTTAATGAACAGCAAAAGATACACAAGGGACATACTAAATCAAAAGTAATAAAAAAAACCGGACACGAAGTCTAATGGACTTATTCTTGTATAGATCAAAGGTATTTGGAATTTGCTATTAGAATAAGCCATTAAATTTAAAGAATGTATTGCATAAAGATTAGATTGCACGTTTGACTTCAAATCTTATAGTTTACTAGTTAAACCTTGTTAGTTACATTGGTTATGATTTAATCAGTTATTATGTTCGACAGCAGAAACAAAAAAAAACATGGTGTTATATCTATCTGAAATTCATAGATTAGACTTATTTATTTTTCGTCTGTCGTTTTAACCATATATATTGTATTCTTCTACTAACCTACTTACCTGCAATCTATCTGGATTACTGCGGCGATATTGAAGTTGAAAAGGTCATTAGCCATATCGTAATTCTAAACTTGAAAATTAACAAATACTTTTACACTACAAGCTAGTAAAAAAATTCAATGCTTTCATTTCTCAAATCATCGTTTAACATAAAAGTGCTCCGGAAGGGTAAGCAGATCTTGTTCCACATGTGGCATCCGTTGTGTTGCTTATGTTATCAAAAATCCGGCAAATAGTCTAATTTGGTATGTCATATTCGTGAAAAGGTAAGGGGATTGTAGTTTCGACATAAGGAACATATCCGATATCATCTGTGAAACGGTTATTCCAAAACGGTCAACTAACTCGGGATGGCGTCCGTAAATTTTACGAAGGGATGATTTCAACTTCACCAATTTGAACTTTTGGTTTAATAGCTTCTTTGTGTGTAGCAATCCTTTATTAAGGAAATTATGATAGGAAATACAAGCCCGGGCATATCAATTGGAAGATATATACTACATATGCAGGCGCTGCTAGAATGTTGCTACATAGATATGGAAAGTTCACAATTGGGAAGCTGAAATCATCACTTTTGTCGTAAAGTTTTGTTTTCAACCGACCCTCATTGTCTATTTCTAGATGTAAGTCAAAATATGAGACAGACTTATACTTAGATTTAAAAGATATGCAATTGTTCTACAAATTATGTTAGATTTAGTCTGTATTCTATATTCTTTAAACTGCGTATCTTTCAGTATTAAGCTATTAACATTAAACATGACATTTTTGAGTAATAATTTTAGTTATTCTTTGGTATTACATGTAAGTTACTTCATAACATTATTTCAGGAATGACTTTAATATTTTTTCTGTCTATGAAGAAATAACATAAAAAATTTGGTGCACACTGAAAAATGTGCGTAGCGGGTTATTAAACAGTGTGCAGCACATTTTTTATGTTATTTTAAATAGACAGAAAAAATATTACAGTCATTTCTTATAATTTAGTTCAAAATTCCATTTTAAACCGTAGAAAACCATGAAAAAACGTTGATGACGTTACGATCACATGACTAAATTATGTTTATGGGCTGATAACAAAATAACGTCAGCCAATCAGAAGACGTATTACATCTAAAATTAAATTAAATGCACATCAATAAAATACTCAAGTGCTGTAATAAATGAATGTAGTCAGATTGTAATTCGGAAGTGTAAAGTATTAAGCTGGAAAACAATTCAAACGTTCAACTATTGCCGAAAAATGAAATTAAAGACATTTAAAACCGAATATGTTCTTATTGTGATAATCATAATTCAGTCCTTCTTTCTTCGAATATTTCTAAGCGATTAAGTCTTATTACCGATTTTGCTATCATTACAATGAGCAACACGACAGGTGTCACATTTGGTTTATTTTAATTATGGTTTAAATATATGTTTTTAGTCGCAACTTGGTTGCAGTATTTGCCCGCTGCATCAAAGACTTGATGGTCCGTGGGCTGTTTTGTTTTGTTCTATGATCGAGTTGTTGCATCTTTGACACATTTTCAGTTTTAATTCTTTATTATATGATGTTAACGCAAAATCAATTATTTGTCAGTTTTTAAATTCATACCTATTGATTGAGTTTTAGTTTTTACAAAATATGATTTGTTAAAAAACAGATGGAATATACCAAAGAAGCGTTCAACCTGACAACCTCATGAAAAAAAGAGTAAAACAACTTAGCAGAAAAGAGGAGCGAAAGATATCTGAGGACATTCAAACTCATAAATCGAAAATAATCTGACGACACACCAGAGCTAAAAAAGAAAAACAGTTAACCAATAGAACACAAAATACAAAATAGAAAAATTAAGCCTAGCAACACGAACCCCACTTAAAACAAAATTGACAGAATGCAAGACATAACAGGCTAAACAACTGGAGCCCTACAAAAAAATATACGTAGCCTGATATATACGCAGGTGCTCTGGATGAGATTTTGCTCTGTATCTGGCAAGTTTCCCATGTAGCTATTCACTAAATAAACTCATCATAGATACCAGGACTAAATTTAGTTTATACGCCAGACGCGCGTTTCGTCGACAAAAGACTCATCAGTGACGATCGAATCCCAAAAAGTTAAAAATGCCAAATAAAGTACGAACTTGAAGAGCACTGAAGACCAAAAATCCTAAAAGTTTTGCCAAATACTAAGTGTAACATTCCGACAACAAGAAATATTTATAGCTGCGATAGCAAATTTTATGATACAAAACTTGACCCGATTTTTTTAACTCTGGTTTTGGGAACTTATCAATAAGGAAAATGTTCAAAATATACTATCATTTTCAGGTCTTAATATGGATGTGCTATATTTCGCTGGATGTCAGCTCCAATTCATACATGTGTTGCACCTTAAACAGCAGGATACATTTAAATGTAATAAAACGTATCTAGTTCGTCTATTTCTGGATATTTTTTTATAGAGTAAAAAGGAATGTATGACTCACGTTTTGCTAGATGTCCCTCATTTCACCTAGGTTGGCAATTTTTTTCGAGGGTATCAATCTGTTCTAAAAAGCTCATTTATATGTTATTCGATTCATTGTTCTAAATGATTTGTCAATATTGTCTTTCAAATCTTAAATTGAAAATTTCTATTATGACATCATGAGAAACAATGTTTCAGCTATAAGAAAAACAACAAAAGTGAAGCAAAATGTACTTTCTATTTTGACAGTCTATGAAAAATATTTGAGGCCGAAACGTAGAAATTGACAGTTGTGAATTGCTTTTAAAACATTTGATGTTACATCAACTCATTGGCCTTTCAATAATCGATTTTGATTTGTCTGCACAATCGAGTGATATTTATTTAAAATCATGAGATAAATGGTTTCCTTCGTATTCAGCCGATCACAATCTGGCATTTTTACATGTACTAAAACAGATAAATAATACGTCATCTGAAGTGAGTAAGAACGAAAACAGCCGTTATGACTGGGTATGTTGTGAAACTTGACAAAGGAAAACCCTTGAACTGTATAGTGTTAATTCCTTGAAGTGATATCATATCAAATATAATGCTCATATTTGGTCTGTTTTTATACATACATTTTATATGATACAATAATGATCGATATTGCAAATGTAGAACTCATTCACTTAACATGTACGCAAACAGACAATTTCAGACATGTTTAGTTATTTGTATATCTTGTTGTGCTGAATCCCTTTGCTTTTAATGTTTCTATCTACCTATATGACTTATTGTAGTTTTAAAAATAATTGGAAAAAAAATAATTGTTAAAATTGTCCTTATAGGGAAATAAATCTAATAAGAAATTAAAAAAAAAAATAATTAGCCAATAGCATTCTGCCTATTTGTGGATCTCTTTTGTATATATACTTTTTGCGAATTAATGTCTCTCTCTATCTGTTATACTTTGCAAGGTAGTAATGGAATGCAATACTTTCTTTAAAATGTTCTCTGACAGTTTTGATGTTTAAGATATTAAAAAGGATAACTTTTTAGCCCTTGTTACTTTTTCTTTTTGTTATGTATCGGTTTTCAAGATTAAAAAAAAAAAAAACACGCACATTTTATTGTACCAAAATCCTGGTCATAAAAACAGCAAACAATACAGCATTTTTTTTTTCGATTTTTGTTCTGAAAGAAATATTTCAAATCTTTCTTTGAATCTGATGAGCTTGCCGTAACAGTGAGAGGTTTAGCGCTATAAAACCAGGTTCAATCCACCACTTTCTACATTTAAAAATGCCTGTACCAAGTTAGGAATATGACGGTTGTTGTCCATTCGTTTGATGTGTTTTGTCATTTGATTTTGCCATGTGATTAGGGACTTTCCGATGGAATTTTCATCGGAGTGTACTGTTTTTGTAATTTTACCTTTTTCTCTATAACCATATGTCCTTTTTTCAATCGATTAAAAAAAAAAAAATCAATGGTTTTTCGTCACTTTAGCTGGAACGTTTGTTGATGTTTCAATATTGTGGTTTCTTTAGAAAATATTCACCAATATATTTAAGTGCAGAAAAGCCTGGCAATCAAGTAAGATACATAAACAGATGATGTTAGGAATATGTAAATGAAGCAGCATCAAAACGACAAATATAACTAATTAAAAGACATCTAGAGGGGAATTTCCTGTTTTCATCAATATACAAGTATGTATACAATATGTTCTAAGTCTGAAGTCTATACAAATTGTGAATTAATTAAACAGAAATAATCTCAGATCTTTCATATGACAAAAGACAGTACGTCTCAGGATTTCTAAATTGAGTACAGATATACGTGATCAGATTATACTTTACATGGAGATAAAAAAAAAACACTCTTTTTAACATGCCTATTGTATGTGTAGATACACATAACTAAGAATGCTACGCTCCGATTAAAAGACAAACCCAGATTGAAATTTATCAAAACATACGGCGTTGTTTATCTCATCTGCAAATAAGGCGATACATAACAAAGAGACGTTAGAGTTCATACGTCGACAACACACTGACAAAAAGCACCAAGTAGAAAACTGCAAACTAAGCAACATGAAACCAACCAAAGATAGGACGTTTCAAAGGCCAGAGGCTCATGACAAACTTACAGCGGTGTTCAACATGTTTATGGGATCTCACCCCTCCTATACCTCTAGCCAATGTAGAAAAGTAAACGCATAACAATACGCACATTAAAATTCAGTTCAAGAGAAGTCCGAGTCCGATATCGGAAGATGTAACAAAAGAAAATAAATAAAATGACAATAATACATAAATAACATCAGACTACTAGCAGTTAACTGACATGTTAGCTCCAGACCTCAATTAAACTGATTGAAAGATTATGTCTTCATCATATGAATATCAGGCACAATTCCTCCCGTTAGAGGTTTAGTATCATACTATCATAATATATATGAGAAGAACATAACCCGTGTCATGCCAACAACAGTTTTTTTTTAAATAAATTTGTTTAGTTCTGATGCAAAGACCCTATAAGTAAATCAATATTAAAGCCAAAAGTCTTCAATGACCTGACAACACTATCGTAAATATATCCCTTCTTAATAAGTCTGTTTAAAGGTTTTGTAAGCTTATGAGGTGAATACTGAAATTTTTGTGCTTTTTAAAGAATATTACCATAAAAGATTGGACGTGAAATACCTGGACGTATAAGATGTCTGCATGTTGAATTATATTTACGAATTATTTCCTTATATCGATGATAAAATTTATTAAATGTTTTGACTAGTTTGTGATATCGAAAACAATGGTGTAATAATTTTTCAGTAATACATAAATTTCTATCGCTAAAATTTAATACGTTGTTACATACACGAGCGAATAGTAAAAGTTGAGATATATAAACACCATAAGATGGTGACAAGGGAACGTCACCATCTAAAAATGGATAATTAACGATAGGAAATGAAAAATCATCTCTTTTATCATGAATTTTTGTATTAGTTGACTACATATTTTTTTCCAAAAAAAAAGGGAATGTTGAATTATGGCTCTTCAGTTATTTAGGTCAACAGTTTTTGTTTTCTTACGTATACTTTGTTTTGTTGATCAGAACTTCAATCTTTTATTAAAATCTTGAATAAGCTGCTTATCCACCAGACAATCTTTATAAGATTGTAACAGAAATGATGGTCAGTATAATATTCATTATGCTCCCATTATAAATGCCAAGTATGACACTAAACTTCAAATGGAATTTCTGGTACAATTAAGAAAGAGGGAACAGCAAGTACAACATATATGTGTATCTATAATTAGAGAATTCCCGGCGGGTATCATCAGCTCATTAGTCGGTGCCTCAATACTGACATGATTTATAAAAGATTGAACTCCTTAGAGGCTTTGGAAAACTTGACATGAGCTCGATTTGACTACTTATTTTGAGAACCCTTTTGGTCATATATACATTTTCAATATTGAAATAATCAATTGAGTGACTCTTTGATTCTGATTTTTTTTATTACACTGTATTGCGCACTTTAATCAAATATCCAGCAGCTGTGTAAATTGAATGCATCGCATTAGAAAACAATTCAACAAATTCATAAAATGAAAGAATTAAACTGTTTAACGATCAAAATTGGTAAATGCAAAGACATACAATCTCGTATGAGGACTACTATTCATATAAAACTTGATAATTGTGAATTGTCGGTCAAATTATTGATATCACGTCAATTCATTGTCCTTTCAATTATAAGTGATTATCTATTTGATCGGTCTGCATAACTGGGTGATATTCAAAAGTTTATCTCATGCTGAGCCATGGAATAAATTATTTCCCTCGTCTGTACCAATCAGAATCTGGCATTTTGATATGAACTGTAATGATTAAATAATATGTCATCTGAATTGCATTGCAAATAGTACTTGTTTATTACAAATGAAAACCTTTGATATGATCAGTGATAATCCTTTGAAGTGATATCGACTTAAAAGTTATGTTCATATTTGGTCTATTATATAAATACCTTTTATAACATACAATTTGGTACGTTTTGCAAATGTCGTTCACAGATTAATTGTTCATGTACGCAAACAGACAATTTCAAATAAAACAGAAAGAACTTAAAAAATGTCCTTACTGGGCAATAAATCCCATTGGAAATCAAATGACGATTTGTGTCGGGTTTTTTTTTCTTGTGTTGATCTTATTCATATACCTTATGCTTATCAAAATCTTTCTCTTTCTTTTAAACTTGTCTAGATAATAATGAAAAAAACTAATAAAATTCTTCATTTTATGGCATAAACTCATATTAAAAGTTTTCTGACAGTCTTGAGGTAAATAGAAGACATAACGATATCCCATTATGCGCTTTTTGCCCTTGTTTGCTTTACTGTTTCTAGTTTTTATCTATATCGGGTTAAAAGATAATAGACAAATAATACAACTTTTTATTTGATATTGTACTGAATTAGAAATTTGAAATATTTTCTGATTTCCATTTCTGTCCCTTTTTAAATCGATCAAAAAGAAACGAAATAATTCAACGATTTTGTTTCAGTTTGGCTGAAACCTTAATTTTTGTTGATGTTTATATATTGTTGTTCTTTTAAAATATATCCACCACTATATTTTAGTGCATGAAAGTCAGAAAACCAAGTAAAATTGAAATGATATATGTGCTGAAACAGCATTACAACGACAAATATAACCAATTAAAATACATCTAGCGGGCAATGTTCCGTTTTTGTTTTGGATAAACACGATTAAGAATGTTACGCTCCGACATATAGGCAAATCCAGATCAGAATGAAACAAACCAAAAGGCCTTGTATATCTAATTTATAGACAATGCGAAATATACCAAAGGGACATTCGAGCACCAGGTAGAAAACTGAAGAATAAGCAACACGCACCCAATCAAATACAAGAAGATATCTTAGGTTCTCCTAGTATTTTAAAATATGGATAAGCAAATTATTTTATAGTAGATATTAATAATTAACGGTTTCCGTGACTTCAAATAAAGTACACACATTTGGTTGACTAGAATTGATTCAAATTGCCTTCGAGTTTTGGAATACATTTCAGTTAAGTAGTTCATTTCCATTTCTGTCCTTTTTTATAATATAAGATCACCCCTAGTTTTTGGTGGGGTTCGTGTTGCTTATTCTTTAGTTGTCCATGTTGTGTCAGTTTATTTTCTATTTATCAGTTTCACTGTCCCTCTGGTATCTTTCGTCCCTCTTTTTCAACTACTATCACTTTTTGTATCTTTCTGTATTATTTATTTTATCGTTCCGAACTTATTTTATACCTTAAAACTTGAGTAAGCTGCTTATCTTCTAGGTTGCACTTTGTAAATACAGCTGTTTCTCAAACCACGCCTCTCTTGTGGAGATTTCCACGAAATCTCTTTCTAAATTATTAACATCTATTTTATCAGCAATCAAAGACAGGCTTCAAAGTTATTGTGAAACTGCCTATTCTAGAGGGGGCGTGAATCAGATGTGGATACTTAAAAATTCCAAAGATCTTTTAGAATACATACAATCTAGCTCTCTTTCATCTTGTAACATCATTAAAACATTTGACTTTTCTAATCTGTACACTAGTTTTTCCACATTCCAAACTAAAAGACAAATTGAAAGAGTTGGTATTGCTTTGCTTCGTAAAAAAGAATGGCCAACGTAGATACAAGTATCTTGTCTTAGGGAGGGATAAATCCTACTTTGTAAAGGATCACTCTGATTCGAACAAAAAATTCTCTGAAACTGATATTATCAAGATGCTTGATTTCTTGATTTACAACATATTTGTTACGTTCGGAGGACGTGTTTTTCAACAGACTGTCGGCATTGCAATGGGAACAAACTGTGTCCCTCTACTTGCCGACTTGTTTCTTTATTATTATGAGGCTGACTTCATGCAGGAACTTCTTAGGAAGAAAGATAAGAAGTTAGCAATATCCTTTAACTCTACTTTTCGCTATATAGATGATGTTCTTTCACTAAATAATTCAAAATTTGGTGATTATGTCGAACGCATCTATCCAATCGAGCTAGAGATATAGGATACTACAGATACAGTTAAGTCGGCCTCATATCTTGACTTACATCTAGAAATTGACAATGAGGGTCGGTTGAAAACAACACTTTACGACAAAAGAGATGATTTCAGCTTTCCAATTGTGAACTTTCCATTTCTAAGTAGCAAAATTCCAGCAGCACCTGCATACGGGGTATATATCTCCCAATTGATACGATATTCCCGTGCTTGCATTTCCTATCATGATTTTCTTGATAGAGGGTTGCTGCTCACAAGGAAGCTATTAAACCAAGAGTTCCAAATTGTGAAGTTGAAATCATCCCTTCGTAAATTTTACGGACGCCATCACGAGTTGGTTGACCGTTATGGAATAACCGTTTCACAAATGATATCGGATATGTTCCTTACGTCGTAACTACAATCTCCTTCCCTTTCATGAATGTGACCTACCGAATTAGACTGTTTACCGGATTTGTTATCACATAAGCAACACGACGGGTGCCGCATGTGGAGCAGGATCTGCTTACCCTTCCGGAGCACCTGAGATCACCCCTAGTTTTTTGGTGGGGTTCGTGTTGTTTATTCTTGAGTTTTCTATGTTGTGTCGTGTGTGCTGTTGTTTGTTTGTCTTTTCATTTTTAGCCATGGCGTTGTCAGTTTGTTTTAGATTTATGAGTTTGACTGTCCCTTTGGTATCTTTCGTCCCTCTTTTAGAATATTCATAGAAAATTAATTTTGTTTATATACTGGTTCCCAGTTATGCTTTCTGTGTTCCATCTCATAGAGACATAACTTGGCAATGTTACCAGTAAATATACATGTGCATATTGTTTACATTGAAATATGTTGTAAACCTTCATTCGAGGTAGAGGTAGTTAAGAAAATTAGTGTTAGTTTAAACTCTGAAAAGTTCATGGCATATAAACGTTGAAAATATGCCGCACAGCCCTATATTTTGACCTTTGAAAAAAATTGTAGTGCATATGAACTTTCAATTCTAGGATAAGATTTTTTTTCAAAACTTCATAGTAAAAGAGGGACGAAAGATACCAAAGGGACAGTCAAACTCATAAATCTAAAACAAAGTGACAACGCCATAGTTAAAAATGAAAAAGACAAACAAACAACAAAACACATGACACAACCAAGAAAACCAAAGAATAAACAACAAGAACCCCACCAAAAAACCAGGGGTGATCTCAGGTGCTCTGGAAAGGTAAGCAGATGCTGCTCCACATGCGGCATCCGTCGTGTTGCTTATGTGATAACAAATCCGGTAAACAGTCTAATTCGGTAGGTCACATTTATGAAAGAGAAGGGGATTGTAGTTACAACGTAACGAACATATTCGATATCATTTGTGAAACGGTTATTCCATAACGGTCAACCAACTCGTGATGGCGTCCGTAAAATTTACGAAGGAATGATTTCACCTTTACCATTTGGAACTCTTGGTTTAATAGCTTCCTTGTGAGCAGCAACCCTCTATCAAGAAAATCATGATAGGAAATGCAAGCACGGGAATGTCGTATCAATTGGGAGATATATACCCCGTATCCAGGTGCTGCTGGAAAGTTGCTACTTAGAAATGGAAAGTTCACAATTGGAAAGCCGAAATCATCTCTTTTGTTGTAAAGTTTTGTTTTCAACCGACCCATATTGTCAATTTCTAGATGTAAATCAAGGTATGAGGCCGACTTAACTGTATCTGTAGTATTCTTTATCTCTAGCTCGATTGGATAGATGCGTTCCACATAGCCACCAAATTGTGAATTATTTAGTGAAAGAACATCATCTACGTGTATATAGCGGAAAGTAGAGTTAAAGGATAGTGCTAACTTCTTATCTTTCTTCCTAAGAAGTTCCTGCATGAAGTCAGCCTCATAATAATAAAGAAACAAGACGGCACGTAGAGGGGCACAGTTTGTTCCCATTTGAATGCCGACAGTCTGTTGAAAAACACGTCCTCCGAATGTAACAAATATGTTTTCAATCAAGAAATCAAGCACCAGTTTCAGTAAAAGTGGTACAGTTTTAGCCGTAAAAGAAGTTCATATGGGAAATTGCATTGTCAATATTTACAGAAATGCCACCTCTTGACGCACTGTACACAATTGTATCAGAAATGGTGGTCAGTATAATATTCGTTATGCTCTCATAAGTAATGCCTAGTTTGACGCTAAATATGAAATGGAATTTCTAGTACAATTCAGTAAGAAGGAGCAGCAAGTACAACATTAATGTATCTATAAAAAGAGAATTTCCCTTGAGTATCACCAGCTCATTAGTCAGTGATTCAAGGCTTAACTCCTCTTGACCTGAGATCGATTTAGCTATTGTTATGTCCCTTTTGGTCATATATAAATAGATCATTAAGTATTTAATAAGTACTAGTACTTATACAATCCTGGCTTTTTGTTTTATTGGATCGTTCATCTTAAAAGTGTTTCAGACACAGCAAATCTCTAAGTTTCATCATCTGAGGTTCAGTTAACTCTCTTTCACCGATTTCTTATCTATTAACATTTGTAAAGGCAAATATTTAGTTAAACTAGGTTAAATATATTCATTGTGTATTCAATGTTAAAAGAGTGTCTGTATCAAATACTTGTAAATTCGTTTATCTATTGCTTTACCTTTCGGATATGTTCATCCTTGGCATATTTAAATGATCAATTTAGTGACTCGTTGAAATAGATTTTCCTGATTACATTGCATTGTGCACTTTAATCAAATATCCAGCAGCTGTGTAAATCGAATGCATCACGATGATTAGAAAACAATTGAAACATTTCATATTTGCCTAAAACGTAAAATGAAAGAATTAAACTCTTTATAAATAAAATTAGTAAATGCCAAGACATCATACAATCTCGTATGGGGAATATTATCCATGCACTTTACCGATTCTTACATTATATTAACCGACTCACGGGCTTGAAAAAAGCACTGCGTAGCCCGTACGTCATTACAATTCAAACTTAGTAATGACTGAGTGGGTATACTCTTTTGTATTACGTTATTGTTTTTATAATCTAATCCGATCAAATTTGTTAAGAGGCCATGTGTTCAAAGCACGATATTTGATAAAGGACCAGTATCAAATTCAGTACTAAATTTATATCAATTTTCAAAATGTTATGCCATACTTTTAGTACACTTTATTGATGAATTTATTCATTAATATTTGCTGCAACATTATAATGTAACTGCAATCTTGAATTGTAAAATAGCAGTTGAACATAGGTCTAGCTCTTTGAAAAAAACTACAATTTTTTAGACTGATTGGCAAATTATGGGTTTGACTGTTTATTGAAATAAACAAAACTAAGGAGTTGTTGTATTATTAAGACAGATTTATCATATACAACATGGATGTGTTTGGTGTAATCAAATGGTCAAATTAGTAGTTTTAGGGGAGATAACTGAAATAGCAAAATTTTTATTAAGAAATGATAGTGAAATTCTTATTATGTTGGCTTCTGGATAGAGGCTAGACTGGTATTTGTTTAACGAATATCTAAAAAGCTTTTTTTACACATATTTTATTTCAAAATTCCTTCTTTAATTTAGACATTTATTAGCAGAAATGTTGGGGGTTTATCACGAGCAATCTATGTAACTTTGAACTTTTGGTACGACTGGTACCTTAAAACAAATTACGCAGTGATCTAATATTTTTATCACTTTAAAGAAAAAGAATAGACAAATATACAACCAGTCAAAAATTCTTTCGAAGGAAATATATACCAAAACTCACAAACAGAAAATCAATAAAACAAAGCATGTACAGTTGATGCTTGGCTTGGCATCCCTTACTTAACTGAATAGTTTTAAAGAAGCCTTATTTAAAGTTTACAGCTAGCTAATCCTACCTTGAAGTGCTACTTTTAACAGAAAATTTACAAGAACTTCATGTTGCTTAAACTTTAGTATGTGCATGTATATCGATCAAAATTTGGATGTAAGAGAAAAATGTGCAATTCGTTTGCAGAACAATATGACTGCTTTGCATGTATTCTAATTACATTGTAAATGAAAAACGATATTTAAAGACTGACAATACCCTTTTTTAATTCCAAAAGACATTAATTTAACTTGGAGCAAAGTTGACGGAGGTATTTTAATATAACTTAGAAATCAGAAAGGCACGGTGTTATTGAATAAAGTAATTATCGTTAGTCATTTTGACTTCTAGCGAGTGTTTTAAAGGAAGTAGAGGAAAACCCCTTCATTACAACTATAAATGTAATTGGTCTTACCTTTGTCCCTGTAAAGCAGGTTACCTCTTGGACAAAAAATGTTGGAAGGCAACTGCGGTGTATCGGCTACTCACACAAGCCAGAGTATACATAAGAAAATTTGTACATAAAATACAAATTATTTTTGTTGGTATTTTTTACGAAAAAAATACCATTTTGGAAAGATGTTTGAAATGACAAAAGTGTTGTCCTTTACGTAGTATATAGCCACTATTGTATATATTGTGTTTTATCATTATAACATGTAGTTTTTTCAAAGATCCCAAATAAAACTATTTCAAAATTAATTTGCAATTTGCAATTTAAAACACACCTATCTCTTAAGTTCTTTCCATACATGTACGCCAAAGTCTTAATTATGCTTGCGTAAGTTTCTCAGTACACACCGTTTATCCGGTAATTCTTAGGATCTGGTATGTTGAAAAAAAAGCAGCTAATAGTTTTATGTATAGAGAATTTACGGCTATCATTTGAAATCTTTGGTTCAATATTTCTGTAACCGTTATAGTTTAACGTTACAATAACAATCAGAACAACGGTAAAATCATGCAAGTTCATGGCATAGTTTCTATCGCGGAAACTGTGTAAATTGGTGTTTGACCAATAAAAAAAGGAAAGATAAAGAAATATTAAATTTGACATTAAAACAAAATTGAAAATGAAAATTGTGAATGTGTCAAAAAGACACCAATCCGACTTAAGAGCAGAAACAGCCCACGGTCACGAATGGGTCTTCAACACAGCGACAAAATACCGCACCCGAAGGCAGACTTCAGATGGCCCCTTGTAGATGGTTCAAAACTTTTAGTCGATCGTTACCTTTAATCACGTATTCATTATTATAAACTGCGTAAAGACAGATTTAAAAATTATGCCAAATTTTTTGACTGCTGTTGTCTGTGATATGGTCGGGTTGTTGTCTCTTTGACACATTCCCCATTTCCGTTCTCAATTTTATTTGTTACATAAAAATTGTCAATGTTGTTACAACTACTTTTTTTATCTAGACACTTTATAAATTAGTAAAAGATTATTTATTCATATATGTATGATACGGAATCCCCTCGTCGACTCTTTGATTAATCTTTGATGGGTTGGCATGTATACATGGATTTGTTCTCACCCCCTCTTCCCCCCAACATATATCCTCAATTATTAGTTGCAGTTCAAAAATTTTGCCTCATCATTCGAAAACATTTGGTTCAAGAAATATAATCACATATGGACGACCCAAATCAAGGTTGAAGATAAAACTGTAAGTTTGTAATTTGTTTTTCTATATGGGATGTATGAATACGCAGCCACGACCGGTTCAAATGGAAATAATACATCCTTTATCTGGTGCGAAGAAAGGTCAGGATCTTTAGAAGTCTGAGCTCAACTAATAACTCCAAGAGGTCCGGAAGTTGCATGTTGCTGGACACAATTTCTGTTCTATATCCTTGGTGATCAACTTCACATAACCTTTCTATTTGATTGTTGTTGTTCTCGTCCTGACTTTGTACATATGTACGAAATATTTGGCACTGGACGTTTATCAAACAACCTTGCGGTTTTGTCCTAGAACTACATGCTTTTGACAACATTAGGTTTTTAAACGACTGTAAGGCTTTGACTTAAAGTACTAAATCTAATAAAGGTCAGGCATTTGTGCATATCTACGAAATATTTCTCCCTGGACGTTTACCAAACAGCCAACCCGGTTTTGCCTTAAAACCAACAACTACTTAGCTATATCACGTCTCTGAACGGCAGAGAGGCCTTGACACCAAATACTAAATTCTAATAAATAGGTCAAGAAATTGTACATATTTACAAAATATGTGTACCTGTCCGTTTCTTTCAAATATAATAAAGATTAAAATCATACCACATCTTCTTTTTTATAAGATACCGCCAGAATGAATTCTTAATTACAAAATATAGTAATTGACATTATTTATTTTTGTTTTATTCGACATTTCCTGGAGCCACACGTGAGACACATTTGCCGAATTTAAACAATAGGTATAAAAATATGTCTGTTCATTGTTCTTGTGTCTTTGAACTGTGCATACATGTGTGTAGGGTTTAACTATTTTAACGTTTAATTATCAGGTCATTATCACATCTTTCTATCTGCCAAAATAAAATAAAAAAGACAAAGTTCACATATGTATATCCGAAAAGTTAATTAGCAGGTCAATTTCTCAATTTCTACCTGTGAAGATGAATAAACAGGCCTAGTTCACACCTGTCTACCCGTTAACTAAATAATCAGTTGAATTCGACGTGTGTTTTCCTTGTAAAGGTAAACTTTCTAGATCTTGCTAAAACAGAGGTCGTCACTTCTTAACCTAAAGATTGATCATATAGCAATCAAAGGTTTATCTAGTTTTAATGTTCAAGTCTTTGCTCATTGTTGAAGGAATTACGGTAAACTATAGCTGTTAATTCTTTTTCAGGGAGTCTCTTATGGAAAATCATATATCACATCCTTTTTTTTAAATCAAGGCTAGATTTCAGGACCTGAGTTTTTCCTCTGATTGGCATTTTCACTAAATTAAATGATTGATTATTTGTTTGGTTGCGTCCAGTGGCAAATATTTCGAACAGTAAGCAAAAGCAAATATTTTTTTAAATTCTAATTACTATTTTAAGTTATTTAACTCTTTAGTGCACATATCATGGTTTATGTGCTTTACTGGAAGTAAACAAAAAACGCATGATAGTAATAGGCAATCCAATGAGAATATGAGCGTAAATTGAACATTCGTGGCATTTGATATTAGGAGACAGAACTAATATATCAATTAATGTCTTTAAACAAGAACACCAATTACGTCTGAAATTCTCAAAACAGTTTTCCATAATTATGATGATTTGAACAGTTCTTGCTGAAATACGCCGGCTTTTGTAAGCCTACACTTATCAAAGCTTCCAATGTTTTTCCACAATTATTATCTGCATAGATTAAAGGAAAGTAGCAAACCTGATGTTGATGGACAGAGCAACGTTAAAAAGTATTTGTATTTGTAGGAAAAAATCAGACCCGTTTCCAGTGCCCAAAATACATATATTTATCAATCATTTCTTTAAAGTTTATATTTAGAGCAAATACTTTGATTCGTAAAAGCAAAACATGTGTTAATTTGTGTAAATTTAACAAGTCTTCTACCAGAACAAGAGTGTTACTTTTGAAGGTATGCACCTAATAAGGAGGTGTTGATGAGGGAAAAATCCTCATATAGTTCATCATAACAGAATACCTGAAAATAACTAAAAGTACAAGGTTGCTGGATTTATATCTATCACAATACGATAACATTAACGAAACTTTACAAAGCATGTCATTTGCAACTAGATATTTGAGCTTGTAAGCTTGTATTTTATTACAAAAGTATTTTTGTTGCACTTATTGGTGTCTCTCATCTGTTAGACAGCTTGTCATGTCAACCTACTGGTAACATATGTTAGCTGTTTAACACAGATCAGTCTATACTTTAAACCTGGATGCGATATTAAATACTCCTCAGTTTTGATTATTTCTTTTTTTTGTTTTTATCCGAAAAATAATAAAATTTAGCACAATATGAAAACCACGAGGTAAAAAAATGTCCATAATTTTAGAACATACATGTACCTTTATATTTTTCATTGAACGTATCAAAATCACATTTTTGTTTTATTCTTATTATACGAACAGCTACCTGAACGGAATAAGCATCATTGTGTACACTTTACAGACAAAAGCTTATAGTAACAAATTACTACTAAAATTGAGAATGGAAATGGGGAATGTGTCAAACAGACAACAACCCGACCATAGAGAAGACAACAGCAGAAGGTCACCAATAGGTCTTCCATGCAGCGAGAAATTCCCGCATCCGGAGGCGTCCTTCAGCTGGCCCATAAACAAATATATATACTAGTTCAGTGATAATGAACGCCATACTAAACTCCAAATTGTACACAAGAAACTAAAATTAAAAATGATACAAGACTAACAAAGGCCATAAGCTCCTGACTTGGGACAGGCGCAAAAATGCGGCGCCGGGGTTAAACATGTTTATGAGATCCCAACCCTTCCCCTAAACCTCTAGCCAACGCAGAAAAGTAAACGCATAACAATACGCACACTAAAATTCAGTTCAAGAGAAGTCCGAGTCTGATGTCAGAAGATGTAACCAAAGAAAATAATCAAGATGACAATTATACAAAAAAAGGGTCAGACTACTAGCAGTTAACTGACATGCCAGCTCCAGACTTCAATTAAACTGATTGAAAGATTATGTCTTCATCATATGAATATCAGGCAAAATCCTTCCCGTGAGGGGTTGAGTATCAAACATTTTACTATCATAACATATATGAGAAGAACATAACTCGTGTCATGCTAACAACTGGTTTTTGGGATACGATTGCTTTCAAGCAATCTGTAGACTTATACCGGTGGCTCAGAGCAATTTCCCTCACGTCAATCGTTTAATTCTAAACATTAAGGAACATCTCAGATTATTATGATTGTCTTGCTTTAAAAGGTAAAAACAAACAAAGGGATTGAACTTAATCAACTTTCCTATACTGTTCTTTTCATAATCTTCATGTTTGATAATTCCCTTGACTTCGATGCGTGTTTTTAACAACACGGAAAATCAGAATTAAGCAGTATTTATATTTAGTGTAGTTATAAATTTAGAAACACGTCAGAGGGAATTCCCAGTTTTGATAAAATGCAAGAGTTCTCTGAATACCGATAAATCTATTTCTGTCATATAAGAACTGAAGTGGAGTTTTTCTTATGTATGTTACCGTTTTGAAACTGATATTTGAGATTGTACTTCCATAAAGAAATTGAGAACCATCTAGGTCGTTTAATAAGCATTTATTATATCTTGCCCCAGGGTTTGATTTGGAAATTATGCGCATGCGTATAGTTTTCTTGATTTTAAGGGGTTTTAGATTGAATGGTTGCTCTGGATTCCCCACTCAATTAATTAATTTATAACTCATGGGATCTTTTCTATGGATGTCTGCTATTGAGGGTTATTGTTGTTGCATAATTTTAAATCATATCATGACATATGCATCATTTAGATTAAAATAAATATATTCCACATCGTAGAACACCCCTTCAGGCGAAATGGAGTCTTCCATATTATCGTTTCGAGTTGTCTCCCTTCCGGCAGTAACTTCCGTGAATTCTGAATATAAACAAGACGTTGAGTATTAGCTCGTTCTGTCAATAAACGTCGTATTATATTAAAAACGAATGCAATTTAAACCGATAAATGTGTACGGAAAGGAGCCATGATGACTGACCCAAAGGAAATTAAATATTTAAAGAGTTAGGAATGGGGTTCCTCCTAGAATTAACGTAGGAAAAAAGGTGATAAGATACGAATTGAAATCTACATCATACGATGATCCATCAGCACATTGATGACTATACGTCGGCGCATCGCTAACAGACACTTAATAAAATATAATAACCAATGAGTGAAATAAAATACCTTCTCGGACATCTCTCACTCTGAGTCAGTCAGTGACTGCTGTGGAAAGTAAACTTGGTATTGATAGTACAAAAATAAAACACAATAGACCTAATTACATTGTTCATACACTTTTATCTGGGTTTGGCTATTTTGTAACTATTTTACATCTATGTTTGTCATTTGAATTAGTTTTGAAAATAATATTATCCAGCTACATGCATACATGTGTGTCAATGAAACAATGGCAATCGTATCCCTCAGAGCAATCTGCTCTTTGATTAAATAGATGTGTTTAGTTCCGATGTAAAGACCTTATAAGTGAATCAATATTAAATATTAATAATTAATTTATTTCATTTAAGTTATGGACAATGCTATTCATTACATGTGTATCCCACATAATTGTTTGTGTTCATTTAAGATACAAGTTTTGACATTAAAATAGAAATATTATTCCATCTGTATTTCAAAAACTGTTCTATACATATTGTCCATGACGATGTTTCATATTGTTTGAGCGTATAAAACTTGGTTTTGCAATATCATCTTTAACGTTCTTGTCACTGTTCCATGAAGATACACGTTTCATGTGGTGTGTATTATGTTGAGTTCTTTCGTTTTCATTTGCAGTAGACCAAGAGGTGTTGCAGGGAATGAAAATTTTAACAAACTGTTGTCTGAACCTTTGACCGGTTACGAAATACAACATAAAATTTACAGTGTGATTGGTATACATGAGTAATTCTGTTATCGTTCTGATTAAGGAAAATGTCCAGTTTTCTTCTGGTGAGTGGTTTTCTTTATTCCAGAACACTACAGCAATCATCATTATGTTCATTGGCAATGTTAAGAACAGGAAGGAAAATGAAAGTGATAACAGCATTAATGTTAGTTTACTATTAGCTCTACGCGTTTCTATTTTCTTTTGTTTAGACGATAATAATAGTGTTTCTCGCCTGCGCCTCGCTTTACAAACTGTATTGATAATCATAAAATTAACAGCACTTATGATCACAAAAGGTAAGAAGGAATAGATAATTGCATCAACCCAGGGCCACACCGTGTTGATAAGCGTTGCATATGCCGGTGAAGGTGCGCATTCATATTTCATAGATGTACCTGTGCTGTTTGTTGCTTGTATACCAACTGACCACAAGAAATGTGAATTTAACGAGGCTATGACTGCGAGGACAAGTATAACCGACAATTTTGTTCGCCTAGGAGTACATATCATAGAGGTCTTTAAAGGCATCTGGACGGCAATCCAGCGTTCAACCGTGACGGCAATTATCAACCAAACGCTGGCATCACTACTGAAAAATCCGACGAAGACGAACAATTTGCACAACCAATCAGCCTCGTTTTGAATTAATATACCGGTTAATTGCTTAATCCAAACTTGTAATAAGTTAGTCATCAACAAGAGTATATCCATTACAGCTAGCACATACAGATAGTGGTACGTTGACACTTTATGTGAATTTTTCACCAAGACGACGAAAGCAAGTATATTACCAATGGTTCCTAGTACAAGTAATAGTGGTGATATGTACAGTTTCAACATGTCGTCAGTTGCATCCAATTCACCTGAACGTGTGTTGGATTCGTTATAATGCAGATTTTTAATAAGGCTGATAAGATCATTTTGATTTTCCACCGAATAGTTCTGCTCTTTGAGAAAGTCCAGTACGTAAGCTGCTTCCTCTGGCGATGTTATATATTTTAACAATAAATTTGTTAAATTAGTCATTTTTTCCTGCAAAAGATATTTAGATATAGAAAGGATGAGGCATGATGATTGTTTAATCTTGAGTCATTTCTCAATACTGTTGAAAAAAAATCTGTTTCAAGCATCCGTTCTTTCTCAACAAATTAGCGATATGTACGTGAAGTCTGAATATGCAAACGAAATGAATAATATGCACGATAACTGTAATCAGAAAAAGGTTACATAATCTAAAATAAAAAACCTGTGCAATTGATTTTATATCAATAATATTACATCGAAACGCCTTTATCAAGGCTTACAAAAAGTAGACTGAAATCACACAAAATCTTTGAAATCGTTTATCGTTGATTGCAAAGTCTAAAAAATGCTTCGGGTTTAATATTATGCATATATATATTATTATTGTTTTTTTCCTTTGAAACATCAATTAAACTTCATATCACCGAGTGTTTTATTTTTGGTAATTGTACTTTATTGCTTTCAAATGTAAGAATGATGTTAAGATTTTTTCCGTGTCTATTTCTGAATGTTTTATTGCTTAGTAAGTCGTCTTTAATCGTTTCGATGTTATGTAATTTGTTAACAATGGTATATCTTTAATTTGTAAAAGCTTCATACATTGTTTAAAAGACAGTAAACAAGAGATGGAGGTGAATTCTAGCGCAGCCACATACACATGTATTAATGTTGATAATGTCTTGAAGTTTTTCGTGTGTCGCATGTCATAACCTATTTTTTCAAGTGTCGTATATGTCATTTCCTAATGTTTTTTCATGTGTCATATTTGTCAAGTCCTTATGATTTTTTCATGTGTCGTATTTTTCATGATCTATTTTTTTTTGTGTGTCGTATATGTCATGTCCTAATGTTTGTCGTTTGTCGTATATGTCATGTCCTAATGTTTGTCGTTTGTCGTATATGTCATGTTCTAATGTATTTCAAGTGTCGTATATGTCATGTCCCAATGTGTGCCGTGTGTCGTATATGTCATGTCCTAATGTATTCCAAGTGTCGTATATGTCATGTCTTAATGTTTGTTGTGTGTCGTATATGTCATGTCTTAATGTTTGTCGTATGTCGTATATGTCATGTCCTAAAGTATTTAATATGTCGTAAATGTCATATCCTAATGTTTGTCGTGTATCGTATATGTCATGTTCTAATGCATTTCATTTGTCGTATACGTCATACTAATTTTTGTCATGTCCTTATGTTTGTCGTGTGTCGTATATGTCATCTCCTAATGTATTTCAAGTGTCGTATATGTTATACCCTGATATTTTTCGTGTGTCCTAAAATGTCATGTCCTAATATATTTCATGTGTCGTATATGTCATTTCCTAATGTTTGTCATGTGTCGTATATGTCATGTCCTAATGTATTTCAAGTGTCGTATAAGTCAAATCCTAATGTTTGTCGTGTGTCGTATATGTCATGTCCTAATGTATTTCAAGTGTCGTGTATGTCATGTCCTAATGTAATTCATGTGTCGTATATGTCATGTCCTAATGTATTTTAAGTGTTGTATGAGTCATGTCCTAATGTGTGTCGTGTGTCATATATTTCATGTCCTAATGTATTTCATGTGTCGTATAAGTCAAATCCTAATGTTTGTCGTGTGTCGTATATGTCATATTCTAATGTATTTCAAGTGTCGTATATGTCATATCCAAATGTATTTCATGTGTCGTATATGTCATATCCTAATGTATTTCATGTGTCGTATATGTCATGTCCTAATGTATTTCATGTGTCGTATAAGTCAAATCCTAATGTTTGTCGTGTGTCGTATATGTCATGTCCTAATGCATTTCAGGTGTCGTATATGTCATGTCCTAATGTATTTCATGTGTCGTATATGTCATGTCCTAATGTATTTCAAGTGTTGTATATGTCATAACTTAATGTAATTCATGTGTCGTATATGTCATGTCCTAATGTTTGTTGTGTGTCGTATATGTCATGTCATAATGTATTTCCTGTGTAGTATATGTCATGTCCTAATGTATTTCATGTGTCGTATATGTCATGTCCTAATGTATTTCAAGTGTTGCATATGTCATATCCTAATGTATTTCATGTGTCGTTTATGTCATGTCCTAATGTATTTTGTGTGTCGTACATGTCATGTCCTAACGTATTTCATGTGTCGTTTATGTCATGTCCTAATGTATTTCATGTGTCGTATATATCATGTCCTAATGTATTTCATGTGTCGTATATGTCATGTCCTAATGTATTTCATGTGTCGTATACTGTGGATGCATTTATTTTCGTGGGTACCAATTTTCGTGGATTGAGAAAAATTAACATGTTCGTGGATATTTAATTTCGTGGTTTTGCCAAAATCTGCATACAAGCCTATAGAAAATTTGGTGTTTGTGGAACATTTAATTTCGTGGTTCACCTGTTGCCACGAAATCCACGAAAATTGGTATCCAACGAATAAAAATGAATTCACAGTATGTCATGTCCTAATGTATTTCATGTGTCGTATATGTCATGTCCTAATTTATTTCAAGTGTTGTATATGTCATAACTTAATGTAATTCATGTGTCGTATATGTCATGTCCTAATGTTTGTTGTGTGTCGTATATGTCATGTCATAATGTATTTCCTGTGTCGTATATGTCATCTCCTGATGTATTTCAAGTGTCGTATATGTCATGTCCAAATGTTTTTCATTTGTCAGGTATGCCATATCTTAATGTTTTTCGTTTGTCGTATATGTTGTGTCCTAATGGATTAAGTTGATTGGAAAATGTTGTGTTGGTGTCTTTGGTCTGTTTAATGTTCACTTGTAAAGAATCATGTGACCATCGGATATCACATCCGCCGCTTTATACTGGAATTCGTATTATTCAGTCATTTGCATTGTAGACTGTTGATTGTTTATTTTGTGCGTTTTTCGTTTTTGCCATGAAACTGTCGTTTCCGACTTGTATGTTGACTTTCCATCTTGATCTCTTACGCATCTCTTTTATAGTATCGGGAGGTTTAAGAGCCAGAAATAGTATATAGAAAACTTGCGATTTAAAAATTGTACATGTGTTTTGTCCCTGGTGTCTTTTTGTTAAATTTGACATTGGGTTGCTGTCGCATTAAAAGATACTGAATATCTCCATAATTTATTAATGCATAAAGTACAATGTAGCAATATCACACATATTGTAATATAAAAGTAACTTTACTCACCTTAGAATATCCCTGAGGGTTTCAGCTGATCTTTTTACCGTAAAGTTATTTGATGTAATACCATCTGAAAGAAACAAGAACTATAAAGATTGTTTTTCTTATTTTTGTTTTCAATTTATCAAACTGGCTTTAATACTAGACTTGTTGACTAGGTCAAATGATGGTACTAGACGCTGACAGTACTTATACTCAAGCTTTTAATTCTTTTTAATAATACCAATAAGATCGTTTTCGGTTTCTGTTAAGTGCTTGTTTACTGGACTCGTGTACGAATAATGTCTGCAATTTCGATATATTGTAAAGTTAATTTGTCTAACAAGTTTGAGACGCGGACCATCAATCATTGTCCAAATATAACAAGATAGAATTACTTTTTTTGTGTATTCTGATTCCTTATACAGATGCTTAGTCTGTCTCTTGATAATTAACTTTTTTTCAATAGACAGCACAACTTGTTGTCGTAGATATGTCATTAATTACTATTGACAGATGCTTGTTTCACATGATTAGCAGATTTGATTTTACAAAACGAACTTTGAAAGAATAATTATACTAATCTATCAAAATTTTATTTGAAAGGTCAGTCTGGTCATTAGAACCATTGCTGGACAAGGTGAAATTCTGGACATTCAAAAGTGTACTGATGTATGTACTTTAACGAGCCTGCTGCTTAAATGTGTGCTCAGGACATCAGGAACAAAACATTTTGATGCAAATTATTTATGAAATAAATCAAAGTCAAAACAAAACAGACATAAAAGCATTGCTGAAGCGATGAAATTCTGGACATTCAATAGTGTACTCATATATTTATAATGTATATACTACTGAATTGGGTGCTCAGTACATGCGGAACAAAAGTTTGGGAAGTAAAATATATGTATGAAATACATCTAAAATAAAACTATGTCTAAAGCACAGACAAATATGTCTAAGATGTTAACTTTTTGACAAAAAAAAAAAAAAAAAAAAAAAAAAAAAAAACCGTAGTCTAGTAGAACAACGAAAAAAGTATTCATCAATTGAAATTGAACTGTTAAAAAAAGTATAATTTAGATCAAATTATTGAAAAAAATATTTCTTACTGTTGCACTTTGTAATATGAACCAATTCTTAATCCATATAATTACTTAAGATAATTACTGATGGAACTAATTTACTTATATAGATAAAGTCCATATATTCAAAATACAGAAAGACTTTCCTGAGTTATAATATACATCCATAAATGACCACATGTCAATGTTTTATATGTCTAATTTTTCTTTTCATTTGTTTTAAAAAATAGATGATAATTTTTCTAGGAAATAATTATCAATAAATGAACTGCTGTGTGCGTTGATAAATAAGTGCACTTTAAAAAAAAGTCACGATTTGTTTAAAATAATTATGGGATAAATCAGTGATAAACACTTGATTGATGCTAGTCTTCTGTTTGCTTTCATAATCAGTGACGGTGTACGGCAATTACGTTAAATGTCGTAGTTATGTTCAATGTCGTAACAGTGTCGTGTTTTGATAACATATGTCAGAACAAAATTTCATAATAGTTATTGCGTATAAAAGGTGATAAAACGTGGATCGGATTTGTCACGTGACCATCACATCGGCACCAAAAGAGTTTACGATCGAACTATGCACTAAAAGAACATATAAAGCGAAAAGTATTATTTTGTCATGGATATGCATCAAACATTTGCCATCAAACAAAAAACATGTACAAAAACAATCCTTTTCAACGTAAAGGTACGTCTGACTTTTGGTCTTCAAATAAGCGAGGTTATAACGACAAGTTAAACATGTTTCCCCCTGCAAAAAAAAAAAAAAAAAACGAAACAAAGCTTGTTAATTGAGCAACAGTAAACCAGCTTGGGAAATGGGTAATAATCTCAATTGTTCAGACAATGATGCATTTAGTTAATTTTGACATCGACCAATTTACTTGTTTAAATACTTTAAAGATACCTATCCAGTATTAAGAATCATACAAAAAAAAAAAAAAAAAAAGAAATAGTAAATGTTTCTGACTAACACGTATAGACATTATTAAATTTATTATTTTTCAGGACTTGAAAATTCTATAATGGAAATACTTCATATGTGAAACGACAGTTTTGGATGAAAATACGGTTATTTATATATTTATAATTATGATAAGCTATGTACACGACTGTCATAAAAAAACCCACACACAACCATTAGGTCATTAAAGATAAACAAAAAACATGAAGCACTAACACCATGCGTTGTTCAATCAACGGTGTAGACTGTACGACGAGCTTTACACATTTCTCTTTCAAATTGAAAACTTAACGTGAAATACATCAAGATAAATCAAACGATCAAATAAACAACTTAATTTTCTAATATATAAAGCGATGACATTATGTTTTTTTTTTGTTTATCTTTTATTACTATTTTTTTGCATAATTCACTATGGAGGTATTTTCATTTAGATCGTTTCGTTTCGTTTCGTTTTAATTTTCTTTTCAATTTTTAAACAATCAGCATCCGTTTTCAAAGATAACCATAAAAAGAAAGACAAAAACACAATCCTAATATGAACGTGTTCTTGTGAAAATGTTGTCGTAGGCATTTTTATGGGATTTTTTTTTATAAATGGTTACAACATTGGAAATTAACTCGTACAGCAATAAGCCTATGCATATGTATATATATAGCAAGTTTTGATTGGATAAGATCTGTCATAATGGTTGATTACATTGTTGGTGGTAGGGTAGTTGTTACTAGTAACAACAACGTTGTGCAATCGTAGCTGACGTTTACCGGTTATTTGAAATGTTCTTTCCAGTGGCGGATCCAGGGGGTTCCGGGGGTGCGCACCCCCCTTTTATTTTTGCCGATCAATGCATTTGTATCGGGACATATGTTTTGCACCCCCCCCCCCCTTTGCCCTGGGTGCCCTGGGTTAGCACCCCCCTTTCGAAAATTCCTGCATCCGCCCCTGTTTTCCATGAGCATTTTAAGAATAAAAATATTACATTAGAATAGGAATAAAAGTTAACCTACTGTAGTTGATGTAGTTAAAAAATTGGCACCATTAAATCCCAAATTGACACTGAGTGGCAACTCTTCAGATGTACTGTTGTTCCTTCAACTTTTCGCATGTCATTTTAAAAAAGATATTAGCATTTATATTGGACTAATGTTTCTGTTATCTGTATTAAAGGAAATTAATGCAGTGAAGCGAAGCTTTTTGTATCATTAATTATTTACTTCACAGGGCTTTTTCGATAGATTTAATACTATGCAAATGTCATCTTGTAATTATTTTTTCCAAAACTCCGAACTTTTATAATATAAAGACATTAGGATCTGTAAAATCTTTTTCTTAGGACATTTAGATAGTTGTTTTTCTTCGTCTCATGTTAACACGGTACCTTGAAATTAATATCTTTTGTCAAAAAAAAAAAAAATAACCTTCGTGTTCATTGTGATTTGTTTATAATGATTAACACTGTTTTAGACTATTGAAGCTTTTTTTTATATGTAAATTGAAATTCTACAAAAGAAGGAGATTATTTTTATAAAACATTTACAAGATGAAGAAATCCTTGTATCAAATGAAATTAATTGTGTTTATAACAAAACGTGCACAAATATTTTGACACTTATCTCTAAATTGATTCATAATTGATATTCTAGCATCCAACATGTCTGGTTGTTTTGCAATACTGTTATTGGGGTCGTTCAAACTCAATAGGCTGCCCATGTCTTACCTGCATATAGTCACCCGTTTCGAGCGTCACTGATGAGTCTTTTGTAGACGAAATGCGCGTCTGGCGTATATACAAAATTTAGTCCTGGTATCTATAATGAGTTTAGTTCATACATGTATGTTGGTTGTTAATTTTTTTTAACCATGCATCCATACCAAAGAAAAGTTTTGTATAATTACCAATGAGACAATGAGACAAATGATCAATGGACAAGAATATGATTATTAAACAGATTCTGGATACCATATGACCTTGACCAATGCACACAATGTAGTATGTTATAGAAAGTTATAAAATTGGCAAGTGATAACGAAATTTAAAACAATACAAGACCAAAAAAGCAACGGCCTCATTGAATTAATATAACTAAGTCAAACGAAAAACAGTATTGCTTGGACTTAATTTCTGCTTAAACGATTCAAATTTAAATAAGTATTGCTTTTACTAAATTATCATGATAGAACATATTAATTCGCAGGCAACGCCCTAGTTTCGATGTGCATAAAGTGATAGAAATCCGTAAACAAAAAGAATAAAATAATGTGTAAATGCATTTATTCCACCTTTGTTATTGATATTATAAGATTATTTTCCCAATTTAATATGACCAAGAAACCATATTCCATTTAGGACTAGCTACTCACGTAGCTGTATCCAAGAACTTAAATTATCTATGTCAAGCCAAATTTATGACATAACAATACGATATTCAAGGATTATATCCAAATCAGGCCTTGCTTGTGGCGGATATAATGTTTAATTTTTTTCAATAGGATGGGTAAGTTGTAAACGTCTGCGTGATGCAGTTTAAAATCGTATAAGAAATGATTAAAACCAAATTGAGGTAAACAGAAGCTTTAATTATTCTCTATCAATCAACATGCCAAGATAAATCTACATTTAGATAAAAGTCAAGTTTCAAGTTGAATATATCGTCGTATTTGTCATGGTGATTTATTTTGCCTTCAATGAAATAAACTATAGAGTTTAATAGAAGATTATTCAACACAGCATGCACAATTTGGAACCAATATGGAAAGTTAGATTGACTAATCTGTATTTTCAGATATCACCTGGAAAATTATATTACATGCTTTAAATTTTCTGTAATCAGAGATTGACACTGGCAATAATTAACCGTCTTTATAAATGTGGAAAAGTGCGAAATATAACCAGAAGGACATTCAAACTCATAAATCAATAATACACTCACAAGAACATGGCTAACATAGAAAAAAAAGACCAACAAACAAAAGTACAAAAAACGCAACATAGAAAACTAACGGCTGAGCAACATGAATCGCATTAAAAACTGGGGGCGACCTTAGGTGCTCCGAAAGCATAGCCAGATAGAAAAATTGCAATACATGCACTCTCTCTTTGTGTTTTCTCGCTGCATTGAAGACCCATTGGTGACCTCCGTCTGTTATCTGCTCTTTGGTAGGATTGTTGTCTCTAACACATTCCCAATTTCCATTCTCAATTTTACTACAAGATTAAAGGCTGCCTAACAAAAAGGTTTATTGTACAGAAATAATCTTGTGTGAATATATATTGATGTCTTACGTTTTATTATGCTACATAAAGGTCAATATATGTACCCCTGGTGTCGAACTTTGTTATACCCCGAGGTACAAAAAAATGTAAGTACTAAACGCCCAAAAGATATGATCACTACGGTCAGCGTAATGCTTCACTTTATATTCTCATTTTGCTTCCCATAACTTTTAAGTGGCAGTGTACGTAATAGTTGTTTATTTAAGAAACGTGTTTTCTTTGCAATAAAGTTGGTTTATTTTCGAAGTTAAAGCTCTAAATGTTTCTAGTTTAGTTAAGCTGTTTATATTGTTTAATGATGGTCTAGCATAACAAACACATTGTTGTGTCAAAACATGGTTTTACGTTTGATTTCATTAAATGCAAACTATATATTATACATCTCCTATTTTTACATGTACCACTATTTTATATCGAATGGGACTCAGTTCTTTGAATAAATCATTGCATTTGACAAATAATAATTTTTAATTCGATATAGGAATTTGTAAATTTTAGGGAGAAAGCACCAATTCCGGTCCTTACATAAACATGTGAATGCATGAAAATATGGTTTGTAGTAAAAGCTATCTTTAGTGTGCATATAAAGACAATAAACATTTTTTTTTTCAAATTTTATTGCTTTTTTCTATTTTTATTAAAAAAAAGTCCTACAGGTAATTGAACATTTTCCACTAATTACATTGTTAATCTGTGTATTCATGTCATGAGTTATTAGACGTTCAGAGTTTAAATGTCAGAAAACAAATACACTATGTTTATTTTACAATTTCTAACGTTATTTTATTCACAAGTAATGTTTTAATAAACAACTAATAAAATAAGTTATGACTTCGTACCATATGTTTGCTGACCATGACAACAATATATATTGTTAAGGGAGAAATGTCAAAGGCTATCTTGTCAAATGAATAGTCTGTATATATGTATATTATATTTTCTAAATTAAATTGCATTACGCTATTTGTGCTCAACCGTTTTTTTTTCTCGACCAAGATCTTGAAATATTCGCACTAGTTAAAGGAGGATTAATCTTATACATAACAGAGGCGGAAGATATACAATATTTCTTTTATAACTAGTATTTGATGTTTTCCTGAAGACAATTTATAGTTATTATCAGAGACAATCCCGGTATGTCTATGGTGGTTTTTCCGTATACAAATTGCCTTTTCAAGGCCAGAAGAACCGCGAGCAAATGGTACTATGTTTGAATACAACCAAGATAACCGTGGGCGGATTTTCTAGTCTATGCTGTTTTGAAAACGTTCAAATATGCAATTATCAGAATAAAGCTACAGATTTGTGTTGAATCAGCAATACATATTATGCGTTTTTCAATAGTTCACTGACATCCTCCTGCAATAACAAAATAATGAAATAAGAAAATATGGTATGATTGCAAATGAGACAACTATCAACCGCATTGTAATTGAAGCAGATGTAATCAGTTATAATTTTAATGCACCAACTGCACTTTTCTACGAATATGTCATTTTCAGTGATGTTTCATGCCACGTGTAAAGTATGAATTCTGGTCATGTCTTGATTTTTTTTTTATATTCTTCTATTTTCCTTTCAAAGAATTTATTAATGAACATAAAGTTCATGTACTGGGAAACACAAGAGTTTTCAACAATCATTTGAAAACGATGAAAACATACTTAAAGCAATTTGAAGATCGTACTTGAATGATATTTCATAATGTTTTTAAACAGTAACTAGGAAGCAGACTGCGTATAAACATGTTTTATCACCATAAGAAACTTGTCGTTAGGACTGTCATTTAAGTGAAAGAAAAATAATGGATTCCTAAACATTTGTTTGTATTGAAAAAAATATAAGAGTTCTACGCTGATAATTGATTGTGTACTACCATGACCAATCCGTTATCTACAAGTACAGATGATACAGCTTAAATGAATTTGTCAAAAAAAAAAAAACCTCAAACTGGGAAGAAAGTCATAATCATTTCAGTATCAAATTTGTTCGTTATAGATTTTGTTTAGAAAAGAGCACCAGATATTCATGCATTTAACCAAAGGATGTGAGATAACTATTATTGGGACAGCAAACTCCCAACAAAACAACAACATACAAGTGAGAGGTTTAGCTAGCTATAAAACCAGGTTTAATCCGCCATTTTCTACATTTAAAAATGCCTGTACCAAGTCAGGAATATGACAGTTCTTGTCTATTCGTTTTTTATGCGTTTTGTTATTTGATTTTGCCATGTTATTATGGACTTTCCGAATTGATTTTCCTCTGAGTTCAGTATTTTTGTGATTTTACTTTTTACAACTCATTAACCAAAACATATCTGGATACAAATACTCGATTTTTAAAAAATTGAGAGCCGTTTATTTCTTTATGTTTCTGGTTTGATTTAGAATGTTAACTGTGGTATGTTTTCGATTGTTAAATGTGTTATGTTTTTGATTGTTAACTGTGGTATGTTTTCGATTGTTAAACGTGTTATGTTTTTGATTGTTAAATGTGTTATGTTTTTGATTGTTAAATGTGTTATGTTTTCGATTGTTAAATATATTATGTTTTTGATTGTTAAATGTGTTATGTTTTCGATTTTTAAAATGTGTTATGTTTTCGATTGTTAAATGTGTTATGATTTATCGTTAGTTGTCCAAGTGGTTATATAATTGCCTTTCAATACCATCATTGTAATATAAACAAATATGATTGTTATACTGAGTGTGAATAAGCATTACTATACGATGTGTCATGGTATTTAGTACATCCAATTTAAAACAAGTGTGTCCGCTACGGTTTCGGTTGGATACTTTGTTATGTATTATCGTTTGAAGTCCAAATATTCAATAATTGCCTTTTCATAACATCATTGTCATGAAAATTGTTCGGACGAGTATTGTGAAAGTAATTACATCTGCACGTCAGTTGATATCTTATGGTGTTTGTCGTTGATGGATTATGTCCGTTGTTGTTCTGTTTGTGTTTGTTTTTGTTGCACTTCAGTGTTCCTGTTGTTTATTTGTTTTCTTTTTATAGTTGATGTGTTTTCCTCTGCTTTTTAAACCGAATTTGTTTTCTCTAAATTGATTTATGAATTTTAAACCACAGTATATATGAATTTTAAACAACAGTATACTACTGTTGCCTTTATTTAAAATTGCTATGTATAAAATACAATAGGTTTTATTGCATATTTTTCAATGATATGCAGTTTCAATGTTACAGTAATACTTGATGGATTGTTGTACATTAATTGTTTTATTAAACAACATCGAAAGAGTAAAATAACAAATATACCGATCACCAAGGGAAATTCAAAACGAAAAGTACTTTATAAAATTGCAAAATCAACAACTCACATCAAACGAATGGATAACAACTGTCATTATCCGAACTTAGTACAAACATAAACTTATGTAGAAAATAAATTGCAATATATAACAAATGAGTTTTAATAAAACAAGCTTAAATTTGAGCTTTTTTAGGGAATACAACACAGTAGCAGGGGCAGACTATAACGTTGTCAAAAGTTGTCATGTTGTTTTCGCGACGTTGTTAATCAGAACGTTGTAATTTCGCGATGTTTCTAATAAGAACGATTACATTTTGCGACGTCGCTTTAGGTGTAGTCACATTTGTGGAATATTCATTGACGCTATAAACCCGGTTGGGCGGATTTGAAAAAAAGTTCCTGCTTAGAAAATTGTCCATATCACAAGAATTGTTATATTTATTCATTATTAATTAAAGTTAAGAAGTAAACAGTATTAACTTTAAATGTGAAAAAAAAAATCTAATCCACATTCAAAATTTTATATGTGTTTTATTTCATATAGGAAATGGATAAAATATATGTAAATAATAATACGTCGATGAGACTGAAACACAACTACATAAAAAGCCCAATAAGTAATTTAGGTATCAATCTACTGTCTAGAGAAATATTTAGTATCTACACTATTTGGCAAACTATAAGTCGTACGTAGAATTTCAAGGAGAAATTTAACAGACTATCAACAAAATGACAAAATAACATAATAAATCAAGAAAACGCCTCTTACTGATCCTGACTTTGAATAGGTACATTCTTGAAAACGTTAAACGGCATTTTAGAATTTAACCAAGTGTATGTGTATGAAGAAGAACTGTCAGTTAAAAAGACACAGTCATAAGTCCCGTATTATAGACCAAAGCATCCGTTGATGTGCTAAGTATATCCTTATGTACATATTGAGAGAAAAAAAAGGGCACTCAGGGATTAGGTATCTGACTAACCAGGAACGTGTTCACACGTTGCAGCTCATGATGTTAAGCTGCTGACCAAAGACAACAATTATGAAGTTTCTCTGTGAGGTAGTATCTTAGATAAGAAAAAATATATTTGTTGGACAACCGGACGGACGGACAAACAAAGTGGTTGCACCTACTCCTAGATTGGAGGTATTATTCAGAAAAGTAAGGGAACGGTCATTTAACGCCAAAGTAGGAAAGGGAGTTGGGTAATGTTTTCCTCCCTCAAAATTGAACAAATTGGACAATATAGCCTAAGGAACAGGGAAAATCTGGATTCAGGATTTTTTTAATTTTGTCACCTGCTTGACCACAACATTTTTTTCTCAAAAAAATCGGGATCTGAGGTATAATCAACGAGGGATCTCTACTGTATCGTATGCCCTTAAGAAGTTGTAAACGAATGGTCAGAGACAATCGACGATTTGATATTAGATCAAACTTCCTAAACGTTTAAAATATATTAGTGACTATTAGTCCATCATCGACAGGGTATTGTCCAAGTGATAATTAAGTCAATAAAACAAGAAGATGTTCTTTTATAGAGATAGTTACCATTTACGACCAGTCTTGAACATCAACACACATTAATATAGGTCGTAAGTGGTCGAAATATTCAATCGAAAGTATGTTTCGTACCAAATTAGGACTATAACACTAAATAAACCTTCTTTTCAATTAGAATTACTTCAAGATATCTTGTCCCAAGAGTAGCCAGTATGTACCTTGATTTTTTTCACATCTATCATGAAATGTAATGCATTTGACAGTCCCTATATCTTTTCACCTCTGACCTCATCCAATTTGTAGTATATAATGCTCACTATGTAATTTTTAATGATGTTTTTCTGACAGTTTACCATATGAGTTAAAGATTGTAACTATAGTATTAAATCCAAAAAAAAAAAAATTGCATTCCCAAGGACCCTTAGGTCGTCGGTAACAGTTACATGTAGGTTTGAAATTATACTAGTTAACCGTTTACTAATTTTCTAGACTATAACTGATTAGTGTACGAAATTTTATGTTTGTATCACGATTTGCACAATTATGTCCATAATATCTCCCACTAGTATGCTGTTCAGTAACCGTTCAGCTATTACAACCAGACTTAAGAAACATAGTTGTGCTCGATGTATCAGGAACAATTAAATGACACCTTCCTGTAATAACAATATCATAATACACTAATGTTACTGCACCAAATGCACCTTTCGACAAATGTATTTTTAGTGGTTGTCGACGTATAAGTGAAAATACGGAATTATGGTCATGTCTTGATTATCAAATAACAAAGAAAAGATTGCTTTAAATTTTCTTTTATTATCGATGGAATTCGATAATATATAAACAAAAGTCTACGTTATTAATAAACACAAACATTTTCACCAATCGTGTAATGGTAATGAAAAAGTACGCAAAACAACATGAAACTCATAAAAATAATTTCGTGATGTTCTTACAAATAAATAATGAAAAATATTGTATATAATGGATTTAATCATTATATAAATTTGCCGGTAGGTTTAACATTCATTAGACATAGAAACATTCACTTCCTTCATTTGTGAAAGTCAGTACTTGCAAACCAATTCACATTTGTTCGTAATATTAAACATTGTTTGAATATTTATATTTTCCAATAACAAACGACGCTTGTACTTCTGTGACCTATCTTTTTAGGTACAGATAAAGATGTTGATGCATTTGAACCTAAAAGATTGGATATATGTTATTGCGAAATCAAACCAATAGCGAATCGGCACAATACCAACACACCTTTGTCAACACTCAGTTGTCACCTGAAGACAACTTTCATTCAAATCGGGAGAAAGTGGTTCATACATTTGACAGACGTTTTCTGATGAAATCGCATATATCCCATCGCCGATATAGTCGGTCATGAAACGTTATAAAGTCGTAGGAGCACTTGACGTCCTCATTTACATGTGTTTCAATTTTAAAAAAAACCGAGTAATTACAAATGTGAGATAAATGAAAATGATCCACAGAGACCTAGAGCTACTATTACAGATATTAACCACTATAGATATAGAAATATGTGGTATTAGTGCTAATTTAACAACTCTCCATCCAGTTTAATTAATTTTACTTGTCAATGTCTGTTGTAGATACAACGCACGTCTGACGTAAACCATTGTTATTTTTATTTTTCATTTTGTTATGTTGTGTCACATACTATAAATATGTAGTTTTATGGCAATTAAGGTTTGATTTGATTTGAATTGAATTGAATTGAATTGAATTGAATTTTAATAATAGCATATATGAGTTTATCCAACTTTTTATCTAGAACACTGATAAACCTTAAAATGAAACGTATTTTGCAGAAATCATTAATGGGGATAAATATATATTTAAAATACAGTTTCAATTGTCCAAGAAACGGAATATTAAAAAATTATATTTTTAAGGTATTATAATATGGTTAATAGGATATGAGCTGAAGTTGAAATATCCCCTGATTTATTGGTGACCAGTATAAACCAAATTGATGCTGACTTTTGCAACTATAACTCACCGTCCGGTATTGAAAAATAAGCAAAAGCAAAAAAATCTTAGAAGTTATAGACGGTCCCGACATTATAAAATATGACATGGTGTATTTGAAAAGTTTAACTGCATGAAAAGTAAAATCACAAAAAACTGAACCCCGAGGACCAACCATACTCAAAAAGATTAGAATACACAAATTCACCATAATACAAGAACGCATGGACGGGATCTATAAGTACAGAGACACGTATGATTTATAACTAGTAATAAACGGAAAACAAATATAAAAAGACCTTTAATAAAATGAATTCCAAGCAACGTAAGCTTCTTACTCGAAAATATTAACTTAGTATTAAGTAGTACAAAACAATATATGATATATCTAAGAGGGACAAAATATACATTAGGGGCATTCACTCATGTTAGTACATACCCTGTTATACGTCTAATTTGGTAGGTCACATTCGTTGTAAGGGAACGGGATTGTAGTAACGGCATAAGGAACATATCCACTATCATCTGTGAAACGAATATTCCATATTCCATATCAATCCCCAGGTTTTGGTGGGGTTCGTGTTGCCCAGTCATTATTTATCTATGATGTGTTGTATGTACTTTATCGTTTAAATGACTCAAATAAAGGCAACAGTAGTATATATAACGCTGTTCGAAATTCATGAATCGACTGAGAAAAAATAATCCGGGTTACAAACTAAAACTGAGGGAAACACATCAAATATAGAACTACGACACAACAGAAACACAACACTAAAATATAACACACATAGAAACGAAATATAATATAACAATGGCTATTTTCCTGACTTGGTTCATGATTTTAGTCATTTCAATTCATTCTGGACGATTTCAAGTAATTTTGTATGTCAGTATTGGCATGGTTCGAGTTGACGCGTCCTGAAAACGCATTAACCTTTCGAAAGAGGGACGAAAGATACCAGAAGGACAGCCAAGCACATAAATCGAAAATAAACTGACAACGCCATAGCTAAAATGTAAAAGACAAACCGACAAACAATAGTACACATGACATAACATAGAAAATTAAAGAATAAGCAACACGAACCACACCAAAAACTAGGGGTGATCTCAGGTGATCCGGAAGGGTAAACATATTCTGCTCCAAATATGGCACCCATTGTTTTTCCTGATTTTACCCTTTCTTTTCCTCACCAGAATATGCTTAAATTTGTAGCTGCACGAAATATATAATCATATGAAAACATTAATTGGATTGAATGATTAACGTTAGGTTATAGTTATTGTTGATAATCTAATCATAGATATCATGATAACATTTGTTTACGCCAATAACGCGTTTTGTCTACAAAACACAGTGTCTCTATATTAAAATAGATTTGAAAGGACATTTATTTTTGAATGAATGTTTCGTTGTTTCTTTCGGAGACTTGTATCATTGCCATTGATACCACATCTTAGTTTTTAAGTACGCCTTTTTTGAAATTCAAACACGTATTTTTAGGACGTCTAGGCAGTAGATCCCACGTTAAAGGACTTTACAACATACAATGACCGACTTTATCGGCGATTGTATATTTGCGAATTCTACAGCAAATGTCTGTCAAATGAATTAACCACATTGTCACGATTTGAATGGAAGATGTCTTCTGGTGACGACTTAGTTTTGACTGATTTGTGTTGGTAATGTGCCGTTTAGCCATTGGTTCGAATTCAAATTGATAAATACCCCATTTATCAAGTTCAAATGCATAAACATCTATGTTTGTACCCAATAGATAGGCAAGACTAGTACCAGCGTCATTTGTTATTGTGAAAGAAACAATCATTCTAACACTGTTCAATAAATATTAAGAACAAATGCGACTTGATGGATAAGTACTACATGTGTACTAATTAAAACAAATGAAGGAAGCAAATGTTTCATTTAATACCAAATGCAAATCCTGCCGGAAAATTTATAGGATGATAAAAAAAAACCATTATAAACAAGGTATTTCCTTATTAATGTTTTAAGAACATCATGAAAAACAATTTTATGATGCACAGTTTGCTTTACGTATTTTTTTTTTATTATCATTACACGATTATTGATGTTTATAAATGACGAAGACCTTTTTTCAATAGGCTAATCCCAATGATAATCACATTCTTAAAACTTTAAAACAATCTTTCTTTAATATTTGATAATCAAGGCATGACCAGAACTCCTACTTTGTGCCTCAAAAATCACTGAAGAGACACAAGTTTATACGATTCCATAATTAAAAGTGCTAAACTAATATCTATGTGCATTATTTCTACATCATGTTTAACTTATACTGCTATTATAAGGCTATCATGCCACTGTGAAATTACCGGGAGAATTAAACCATACCAGGAGTAGTTATTGCAGCTGTACGGTTTATTCTAAACCAGACATACTTATTTATCAACCCTAATTAATGATGCCATAATAAGTTGATCAAGGATAATGTCCATATCAGGCCTTGCTTGTGGTGTATATGTAGTTCGTATTCTTTTATTAGAACAAAGGATGGGTAAACTGTAATTTCTGTGTAATGAAGTGCAAACTTTCATACAAACGATTAAAGTGATATAAAGACAAACACACGCTTAAATGATTTTTCAACATCAGCAATTCAAACAATAAATCTTCATTCAGTTAAAAGTTACGTTTTCAAATTGAACATAACGTCGTATTAGTGAGTTATTGGATTGAATATAAATGATAGATCTAGTACAAATTAAAGATTATTTTACACAGTACGCAAAATTTAGGGACTAATAGAGAAAAGTATATGTTATAATAAGTATGTTCGTATCACTGGTGAATAATGTTTCATGCGAAAAAATCTTTTAAAAGGATTAAAAATCTGGTTTATTACATGTTTTAAAGAAAAAATTTTGATTTTCATTGGACGTCTTTTACAGAAAAAAAATCCTGTGCACATAATTGATATTCTAAGTTTTCTTTTGCTCCCTTAATGTCGATGCATGTACCTGGGGTTATAAACATACTCCAAGGTTAGATATATTTAGTGAGCCTTGCTTTGTTCAATGAGCTATAGTAGTGGAAACAAATTATTATGTTTGAAAAGGATTTTAGTTTTTGAAAGAAAAGAAAATAAGGTTGATACCCAAAAATTAAAGCATTTTAGTAAGGACAGTATAAAGAATAGGTTGCTAACTTTTGATATTCTCTTTGCTTTCCGTACATATTCATGTTATAGTGCTAATATACTTTATTACAGATACGTGTTTTGCTCGCATTAAACTTGTTGTCTATACATTACTTATAATCTTACTGTTATTAAGAAGTCTTGGTGTTCCTAATTCGCCATACTATAAGCGCACTGAAAAGCGTAATGTTGTTTAATGAGAGCTAGCAACGGAAACAACTTATTATGTTTGAAAATTAACTTAATTTGATAAAAATATGTTTATGTCTGAAAAAAAAACACATAATATGTATACGCAACCTCTATTTGTTCCTCCTTACTTAAGTGAATGACTTATTTTTTTTAAAATTAATTTATCAAAAGATTAGACAGAAAATAGTATAAAACCTCAGTAGGAATTTTTTATATAAAAAAGGTGAAATAGTAGTGCTATTGTATTCACCAGACTACATAAATTATATGCCAGTCAATATCTTCGGAGACTTTTATCTCGGTCAATAGGCTTATGATCATTCTCACTCTTTTTCATACTGATTTTACATTTAACAACAATGACTTCAATGAGTATTCTGTTTGCATGTGTGCGCTTTGAAACGGTAAACTCTGAAATATCGGAAACAATATATATAATGTATTTGCGTCTTACGTCGCAATTTCAGATGATTATATATAACTTATAATTACCTGAAGCAATTACAGCAAACAAAAAAAAAAACAAAAAAAAAAAATACGCGACAAACTGGTATGTGATAAGATATAACATGTTTTTTTTACACAAGGATAGCAGGGATCACAGTAACTGAAATGTTGGAAAATATATCAGGTGCTATGCAAAAACATATTGTATATCTGTATATCTTGTGCATGTAAATGTATTTTTTTCTTTCTGATGGTGTATATAAACGTTTGAAAACAATTTATGCCTGGTTTTCACGATAAAAGAAATTTGTTGTCATTTCTTAATGCCTCATGAAATAGCTCAACAAACCTGCCATTTTTCATGATTACCAGGTAATAGTTGTATACAGGTTTTACATACTTTAATTAATATTGTGAATGTGTAAAAATATGTTTTGTAGCATAATTGATCTTGCATTCCTGACTTAAAAATGTTTGGTGATGACTGTAGTTTCACCAGACATTCTACTCTTCTTGTAGGTAAAGTGTTATGTGAAATAGCACATACATTACTTGAACACAGTACAACATAGCAACGGTAACAAATTCTTATGTTATTTTCATTATTATATTTTGAAAGATGTCTTCGTTGTATTGTAGTCTGAAATTGTACTATTCTTTTTTTCTCTTTAAATAATATGAAATCAAATATTTATTTATTTATTTTTGTGGAACAGGAAAGGGATTTGTGTTGCTCAGTTTTTAGCATACCTTACTGAGTTTATATTCTGTACTTTTGTGGTTTTCGTTTTTTAGCTATTATTTAAAAGTTTTTCATCGTCTTATGTGTTTGAATATCCATTAAACATGTTAAACCTATTCCTTCTTTTATGTCAATAATGTTTATTGGTGTAAACGGAACATATGGAACAAATATGAATTCAAGTAGTTAAATTCGAATAAAAGGTCTTTTTGAACGAATTATTCTTGTGTGTATAAATCAGTAAAAATACTGAAACACTATTTTATTCAGCTAGGCTACCAAAATAATAATTTGATTATATTTTGAGATATTATCTTTGTTCAATCAATCGACGTCAAAACGTGGCTTTCAAAGCCTGAGCGATTTTAAATTAGGAAGATGTATGTAAATCATTGGTTAAGTCTCCGGTTTTCCGGATGGTAAACTATTCTGTCGTGTTGCTAATTGGATGTAAACATATTACAATGAAAAGTCGACAATATATTAGGTTATTCCTCGACCTACGTTTCACATATAAAGTTATTTATCAACGGTCAGTTTAAACAATTTGTACAATTCATAGATATGTACTGATCGCAAATCGTTATAAAAGACAGTACCAAGACAGGACAATGATACATAACTATAATTTCTGTCGTTGACAACCTTTCCTATTAATGATATAACTCGCTCCGATAGGTCATTTTAATGACATGTATCAAGATATAATTTGCCTTTGTTGATGTTCACCAATTGAACTTACTAAATGATAGTTGATCATACATAATGATACTTTTATCACTTGTGATTGATGTATGCCTTGCAATAGTATTGAGTTTGTAATTACTGATAGGAGATAATAGCTATGATGTTTGATTCGAACAAACTGCTTTTTCAAGGTCAATATGGCTGAGGGCAACACACAGGTTTGTAACAAAACAAAATAACAAGGAACAAGTTTAACAGATCGTGCTGTTATAAAAATATCATCCAGCTATAGACCAATCGGAACTACAGTAAAAATTAATGGGCCTTTCAAAGAGTTAATTGAAATAACAACAATTTTACTGTACCTTTTGCTTATTTCGCAAGATAGTGCCTCTAGTAATAATGTAGGCCGTACTGGTGTATATTATAAATAGTGATTATATTTTGATAAGGAAATCCTTACGACAAGTATGGAAAAATTGGATAACACAGTAGAGAAACGTATTGTTACACATTTGATCTCGTTTAAGAAAAACCTTCTGATTGTTAATTTTGCAATGAAACTTTATATTCGTCATTCCATACTATCTATAACTGCCTTTGATAACACTTTCTTTTAATAAAGAAGATACAGCATATAAGGACAACTAGTGATGATATTCAAAATCAGTACGTGCACATGTTGCGTATAACGTTAGATTTCAGGTATTTTAATCACGGTTTACCAAAAGGTTTTATAAAGACGTACAATGCAATTGGTATAGGAAGCTCCTCACTTCATTTTAGGGCAACAGTAGTTAACCGATGTTTTCATCTCATAAATATAAAGAAAAGACAAAGCAAAATAACACAAAATATGATTATATCCAAACGGAACGAGACCAGTTGTGTCGAAAGGTTAGCCATCGTTTAAGGCTGTGTATGCTATAACGTTGAGTCGTTTGTGTTTTCTCTTATTTTTGAGATAAGACGTGGCACGGTACTTGTCTATCCCAAATTCATGTATTTGGTTTTGATGTTATATTTGTTATTCTCGTGGTGTTTTGTCTGTTGCTTGGTCCGTTTCTGTTAGTGTTGCGTTTCGGTGTTGTGTCGTTGTTCTCCTCTTATATTTAATACGCTTCCCTCGGTTTTAGTTTGTTACCCCGATTTTGTTTTTTGTCCATGGATTTATGAGTTTTGAACAGCGGTATACTACTGTTGCCTTTATTTATGCTACATACTCTATGCGAATTCAAACTCAATCAAAGTGGCACAATCGGAAATAAAACAATCAGTAAAGATCTAAGACAAAATTTCACTAGTCAGTAGAGACACCAACACATCAGAATACTTCATTAACTAGTGGTATTGACCATTAAAGGCATGCAGTGTCAATTTCAGTCGTTTTCTTAATAAGATAGACACTGCAATACATATACAAGTTAAAAAAGATAAATAATAACGTATTATAGAATTCCTTTTGAAAATTTGTGTAAGTTTCTAACGGAAAACAAGTTTGAAAAGGGTACGTAAATTGAATAAAGCCTTTGAAAACAATTATTCTAGCATCCGGGTGTCTCGCATAAGGACTGGTTTTTTTATACTAGATTCAAATTGTGCATCGACGGTATATTCGGTCAAGGTAGAGAATAAAATAGGTTAACGTGTATGACATTATTCCTTGACTTCATTATCTATCATTTTATTTAGAACGTAAAGTTAACCATTCAATCCGATTAATCTAATTATATTCATGTTTGTCGAGAAGCTAATTAAATCGTATTCTAGTATACATAAAATAAGAAAAAGAAAACTTATGACTATCCTTTCATATTACACATTATTGATTTTCACAGCAACCTTCTAATGATATATATTTCGCAGTAAACGATGACTGTGCAACGATTTTTAGGTGCAACATGTGAGTTTTTTGGCTTATTATAGTAGAAATTACATGTCAATACATTCAGCAATTCAAAATGTCGGCTTCCTTAGTTACAGACAAGGAGATAAAGAATTTTACGCTAACTGTCAACCAATCAGAACCATTAATACACAATAATTACATTAGAATTCTAATTCTGATGTAGTTTAACGGTTTTGTTGAATCATGTCTTTTGTTGGTGTTTTCGTAAATTGTTTAGTTATAAATGTAGCCGGAAAATTTCTCATTCGCATTAATTCACCTTTCTCATGTTAAGACTTTTCAAAAACGACTGTAAGTTATAAGCTTTTCACAATATGGAAGGTCGTTCAGTTGCATATAATTGCCAATGTTTACTTTTATTAAACTATGGTGGATATATACGTGTATCATGGGTAATCACACCACACCTTTTTATTGTTTGTAATTCATGACACTATAAAATATATTAGATAGTAAATAATCAACTGTTCAATCAGCTGTATCAAATAACTGTGCTTTAGTATGCAAGTATAATCTTTTAGACATCAATCCGTTTTAATGACGATGCAAATCATTAGTACAAATCTGAATGATAAGTCAGTACATGTTATTATCATGACAAACACATTCAATTAAATGTATGAGAATGTCTCGTGTTACCAATCATTTGTTTCAAATCAAAGGGACTACAAAAAGAAAAAAAAAAAGAAATGATTCATTGACTTATATGACTAAAACAATTATTTCTACTGATTGGTCACGAGAGAGGTTTATGTTTCTAAGAAACATGAGAATGGTAATATTATGATTGACGTTTCGAGAGAAAAATCATTGACTATCGTCTAAACATATATAGTAATTTTTAGTTTTCTATGTTATCTTTTTGTAGTATTTTTTTATCTGTTGGTCGTTTTCTATTTAAAACATCCATTTGTCAGTTTGTTTTCGATTGATGAGCGTAAATGTTACTCTTACATCTGTCGCCAGTCTTTTAAAGAAATAGTTTCAGTATAGCTTATTTCTGTTCTATCTCAACATGTTAATGTTATTTTTGTTTGTCGGTCAATATATATTTATCATTGATGATTAAAACGAATTCTTATGAGTTACTGCCGCTCTTTTTAAGTTTATGTATGTTTTATAGATAAAGAGGCAGGGAATACTGACAATGTAAAAACTATTTCGTTATCCTAACGATAAACATTGTTTGAATCTTTTGAGAGCTCACACGGGTTTGATTTGCATTCATTACCTCTTTTGGTCTGTGTTATACTTAGACTCCCAAGTAAAAAGTGGGGGTAAATTATTTATTTGTACTTTATTCCTGTCACGTTATGTAGTCATGATAACGATATTTAATAAAACTGTCACAGAAGCAGGAGTCTTCACTAGCCATAAAACCAGGTTCAACCCACCATTTTCTATTTAAAACGTCCTGTACCAAGTCAGGAATATGGCAGTTCTATCAAATAATTAGTTTCTGTTGCAATTTGTCTTATTTAAATAAATGTTTTTGTTGCGGTTCAATGTTTCTATTATTCCGTTGTTTTTTTTTTTTCTTTCTTATAGATGATGTGTTTTCATCGGTTTTAGTTTGTAACCCGGCTTGTTTTCTATAAATCTATTTATGACGTTTGAACTGCGGAATACTATTGTTGCCGTTAGTAGTCACATTTTTACTGTAAAACTTCTATTCATATTAAATCATCTTGAAGTAAAACAAATAGATCAAAGATTTGATATTAATTTGACAAATACCCATGATGTTAAAGCGGTTATCATGATTTGTTAAAATTCAAATATGCAAAATCATTTTATGTCAACGCATGCACTACACGCATATATTTTCGCTTCAATGGATATCGACTTGTTTCTGTTAAATTTTGTGGACAGTGCTATTTGTAACGACATAAAAAGCAACTTCTCAGCAGAGTCAGAATAAAACTGGTTTAAGTCAATAGAAGTCATTATGAATTTTACGATAAGCCACTGTATGTACAAATAAAAATAAATAAGAAGGAGTACTTTCGTATCCTTTATGGTGGCGTTTTGGGTAATGATTTTTGAAACTAGATATATAGTCGCCAGGTAAACTAAATTTGCGACAGTCAAACTACCGATGGACGCCCTTAAAGCTTCAAATACAATACAGGTATCTCTTAAATCGGATTTCTTTCTTTTAAATGAAACACATATTGCATATCTTTTTAGCAGCAACTTACTTAATATCGGACTTTTAACGATTTATTGAATGGGTGTTTGACGATGTTTGGATGGGTATATGTGTGTTTGACGATGTTTGAATTGTAAATATATAGCATGTATAGTTCATCAACATTTTAATTTACAAAAAAAAAACTCTCTACAGCATAATCCACCATAGTTCAGATGAAGTGGATGTAAGCAATTATGGGTAACAGTATCGTGCCGTCAACAATGAGAAACATTGATCCACCAAAGTCGGTTACACAATTTAAACGAGAAAAATTAACGGCAATATATATTACAAAATAACTTACGAAAACCATTAAACAAAAACAGAAATAAACCAACGACAATCACTAAACTACAGGCTCCAGACTTGGGACAGACACATACAAAATATTGCGGGGTTAAATATATTGCAATAAAAACTGTCGCAATTTTATTTCTCAAAAGATAATGATGCACTAGATGTTGACGAGCAACAACAATAATTTTATTAATTAGATGACAATTTTGAAAAACAATCATGTTTGGAACACTTAATATCTACTAATTATAAACCTTAAATGATTGAATTTAATGTAAATACATGTCTGATATCGGTGACTTTTACAATCATTTCATGAGTTTTCTTTTGAATGTAAAAGACAATGTAATTTCCATAATATTTTAAATATAATGTAAATGTAACAAAATTTATTGATCATGCCGAATGCAGATTTCCTAAATTCATTTCGATGAAATGCTTTTTCTTGGTTATACAAATTTACAATATATATTACATGTATATATATATATGTGTGTTGACAATTTATTTCACAATATCGTATACAAGTATACAATATGATATATTAAATTGTATGTCCCATCTACAATTATTCAATATTTGTTATAAATTGCACATCATTATCTCTGTAACTCTGCTTATTGTTTTGAGTATAGAGTATATAGAGATCATTCATTTAGTAAATTGATGTGCTTCCATCATTAGAGGAGAAAACTACATAATGATCAGAAATTGATTTGTTTAGGTTATGTCACTTTGGTTTGTAATCATTCCTGGACAATAATGGAAAACCAGAAAAGTGTCATCGTCTTTCTGTTAAAAAAGGCTTTTGATTCTTTTATGATTGGTTTGTTTGTAAAGATAATTTTCTAAAAAACAGATTGAAACCTGTAATGCATTATTTTACACAATTCTATTGTATAAAATCTACTGTCGTTCAATCAGACAGATACACTGTCCACAATATTGATGGTCAAAGGGCAGAGGGGCGGCGTTGTTTTTGGAAGGGAATGATACAGGCTAACTGGTCAGTAGAATACATCCAAACTTATCTTGTAAATTTTAATGAATAGCACTCTTTGTATATGAACATTTGTCTTTTATTCATAATAGATAATAAAAGTCTATTAAATATAAAAAATATTACAAAAATATAAAATTATTGAGAAAAATATTGAGAAAAAATATATTTTCAACATGAAGTTATAATTTCAAGTGACGTTTTGCATAATCCATTAGTATCATTTTTTTTAAATAAATATTTAACAAGACCAATGAAAGCGAAATCGATTTTACGAAACGATACACTTCTTATTGAATTTTATAATTCATTATTCTAATAATTCCCATATTTGCCAAATGCACTGTAGTATATTTATGTGTATATGTTTTTCGAGATGCGATAGATGATATCCGTGTAATATTTGTATTTAGACATTGTTTCATTCACCAAAAAAATAAATAATTTAAGTTATAGGATAGAGAAATAAACAACAACAAGGAAAGTTTTTAAACGTCTAAGGGAATACTAAATCATAAAAACGTTACCGAAATGCTAGCTATTCTCAAATGACAATTCCTCGAAAGTTTCTTTTTTTGAGGCTTTTAATAGGTTTGATTTTAATTGAAAATAAGCTTTCTGTTTCCTTCTTTTCGCATGCAAAACTTAAAAGTTTAGCACTTTATTCCCTTCACATTTCATATATTGGTCAACCATTTACTACAGACATCTTTCAAAATTTAATAATATAAAATTTTTACAAGACAAAGTATGAGCAGCAAATATTTGGAGAACCTTTTTAAAACAATATCAAACGGTCCAAGCCGAGGGTTTAAGACCTTTTATGAATTAAAAACCTCATCACCAATGCCACAATTGAAATTTTGTATTTGCGGTAGACGCACGTTTTGTCTTTATAAAACTCACAATTGACGCTCGAATGAAAACATAAAGTAAAAAGAAAGGTCAAAGGGAATATGTTATGAAGAACATTCAGTACCAAAAATTTCTAAAAGTTTTGTTAAATACTTACTTTTAAAAAAAAAAAAAGTTTTGTTAACAATTAACTCATAATTATGGCCATATCAATGATAATTTCTGTGAACACTAGTGCTGACTACTGGGTTGATGTTACCCACGGGGAGGAAAATAAATAAAGCTTAAAACTTACCATATATTTCCTTTGCCTTATATTCCAATACAGGTATTCTAATTATTTCTAATCAGTAGTAATGCATTATTATCGTATTGGAACATAATATTTTACTAATAAGTAAAGTACCTCTGTAATTTCCAATTTGAAACGACTGTTTCTAAACATTAAATACCTCATCAAATGTTATAGAGACACTGGACGTAACTGTAAGAACTGATTTTCCATTATCTGGTACAATTGAAATGATCAATACAGCTAAAGACAATTAAGACACAAGCTTCGATGTAAATCCGTATGGTATACCGCTATAATAGGATTAACCATGGTGATGATATACGCGAGGTTTTTTTTAAAGGGATTTATAATCTGAAAGCGTTCTTTACGTTTCTTAACTCTTAAAAACTATGACAACTTTCATGGAAAATTCGCAATACTCTCCGAGTTATACATATCGTTCATTGTTAATTAAACTAAATAAGAAATGCAGTGAATGTGACATAATTCATAATAAAAGAAATGAGTAAAACATATTATCTCGCCTAGAAGGTGATTGAAATTAAATATGTAGCACACCCTTTATATATTTTGAGATGCACTTCGTTATTCAATTTACTAGTAGAAACCAGTGAAATTTCAGAAGAAATGAGAAGCTTTCTCATATATAGCACTATTCATTTTTCTGGCATACGGAGTATAGATATATATCTGTCCGACGTTACAATATTCAAGAGTTTGTTTGTCTATGAGAATTTTGTTGATAAACGGTTGATATCTTATATAAGCTACTGGGCCAAGGAGTCTTATTGATAAAGTTAAGATAAATTCTTTGGAATCTGTGTGGTCGTAATCATAACATTGTCGAAAAACAGAGTACTCTGTTATCAACATTGATTCACAGCCCCTTCCACTGTGTCTAGTCCTTGACAACTAAAATGACTTATCAGGGAACCCGAGTTTCATAAATTATTGTTAAAGACGACAAATATTTACTGAAATCATTACATGGTCGATGCAAAATGTGCGATTTAATATGGTCGTTAAGCTGTGGTTTTATTTCATTTTTTGGGGGCTAGCATGATAGAATGCTTATTTAAAAAAAACAGATGTTATCTAAACGAGTTGTTGACAGATAGCTGTTGTTTTTTAAATGTATATCACCTTTGTTTTAAAAAACTCTGGGCTATTTAGAAAATGAACAGTTATAAAATCATTTGCCTGACCGCACAATGACCTCAAGGTGTGTATGTTTTTTTTTTTGTCATGATAAAGAAAATCCGAGGACGGATCGTATAAAGATGACAGTAGCAGCTGTCAAGATGCTAATTGAGATGGTCACGAGAACAAAATATATATTACAACTAGTAAGCATTTCAAGCTGTCCAGGGTCATTAGATGACAACTTATTTTTAATATCTGCTATTCCTTGGTTACTTCCTATTCTTTTTGTATATAAATTACTTAGAAATGTCATCTGTTTGAGTTATTAAGGACAAATAGTTTATGTATTCTGTTCATTCTTTGATATTTGAAGCACTATATGTTTTTAATAATGAAGCCTCAATTGACGGTATTGCGACAAATGACAAAAAATATATTAATGGACTACTTATCACTTGAAAAATCACAATGTTTTTCAAGTTGTTAGTTTCAACGCGAAATAAGAACTTCAAAATGTTTAAGTTGTGGAAATAAGAAGAACAAGAATCAACAATCACACGGCAAAAATCTTTAACCAATTATTACCACAAAAGCGGGAATCCAGTGATGGAGAGTCAAATGGGATTGGAACTTTACCCCCCCCCCCCTTTTCCCCGACCAAATGTTTATTCATATGACTGTACAGGTCAAATTCACAAGAGGATGTCGTTTTTAATATATTAGTGTAATATTTTTCATTTTAGAAATTTGATGTGCTGAGTGTCGATAGCTTCTTTTACTTTTGTGTTGATGGCAGATAATATATGTTACTTTTATTTAACTTTTTACCCAAGACAATTTTAAGGTTGACATACACCAATAAGCGAATTTGAGCCTAGTAAGGTCTATTTGGTCTAAGTCGCTCGTACTAGAATAAATAAAAAAAGTTATTTTCAGAATTTCCGTCAATCATAAGACTTATTCAAAATGGTAAATTCTGGAAAATTTAGTCAATGTGTTTGCAGACAATTTAGAATTTTTTTCAGTTTATTTTCAGACTGTTCAGTGGTTGATTGACATTAACCTATGCAGACCAAATTGTACCAAGTCAGGAACATGACAGTTGTGATCCATTCCGTTGATATGTTTGAGAATTAGATTTTGCTATTTGATAAGAAACATTCCGTTCCTTTAAGTTCGGTATGTTAGTTATTTTACATTATACTGAATTGAGTGATAAGAAACTGAATTGAGTGATTAGAAACTGAATTGAGTGATTAGAAACTGAATTGAGTGAATAGAAACTGAATTGAGTGATTAGAAACTGAATTGAGTGATTAGAAACTGAATTGAGTGAATAGAAACTGATTTGAGTGATTAGAAACTGAATTGAGTGATTAGAAACTGAATTGAGTGATAATAAACTGAATTGAGTGAATAGAAACTGAATTGAGTGATTAGAAACTGAATTGAGTGAATAGAAACTGAATTGAGTGATTAGAAACTGAATTGAGCGATTAGAAACTCAATTGAGTGATTAGAAACTGAATTGAGTGCTTAGAAACTGAATTGAGTGATTAGAAACTGAATTGAGTGAATAGAAACTGAATTGAGTGATTAGAAACTGAATTGAGTGATTAGAAACTGAATTGAGTGAATAGAAACTGAATTGAGTGATTAGAAACTGAATTGAGTGATAATAAACTGAATTGAGTGAATAGAAACTGAATTGAGTGATTAGAAACTGAATTGAGTGAATAGAAACTGAATTGAGCGATTAGAAACTCAATTGAGTGATTAGAAACTGAATTGAGTGCTTAGAAACTGAATTGAGTGATTAGAAACTGAATTGATTCTATTAAAAATATCTGAACAACAGTGATTTAACAACAATAAATAACTTTCAAAATTGAAATAAACTTCACATGAGTGATAGGTTTCATAACTTTCAGATGATATTACGGTCCAAAGAACAAACTAAAATTCGTGTATTAGTGATGTTATTTGACTTTAGTCAATTCTTCTTGACATGAGTATTATAAGTGTTTTTGTTTTGTATAAAAAAACAGGCCATTCCAAAATAAAAAAAGGACAAAAAAAAAAACAGTTAACAACATACAACATAGACAACTAAAGAACCAGAAAAAACGAATACAATCGGTTGTAAAAGAGGTATGAAAGATACCAGAGGAACAGTCAAACAGATAAAAAATTAACTGACACAACGCCATGACCAAAGAAAAGGGAAAGGCATTGTATCCAGACGCATTAAGGGACACATAGATCTCTGTTCATTCTTATATTATAATTGAAATACACAGTGGATCTATATAAGCACATGTAGTAAAGTACACATGTGAAATTTAGGGGTAAAAACAGAGGGAATGTGGGATATATGTGGACAAAAATAGCGATCTGGAAAAAAAGAAGGAACAACTCAGTAGTAAAATCGGGAAAAATAAAAAAGCGAGATTGTGAAATAAGCATCGCGTTTCGTTACCTCATTATCTGAACTATTTTAATTTAAAGTATTATTTCTTTTTTTTTAAATCAGTTGAAATTATGATAAAAAAAAGCTTAGTATGATATAAATAAAATTAAGAATGGAAGTGGGAATGGATATATGTCAAAGAGAAATATATGCATGTCATATTTTGATTTTCTACAGTAAAGAGATATATATTTGATTAAACTTAATCCAATTCCGAAAATCGAATGGTATTTACAACATGAAGTATTATCAAGAAGAAGTTCTTCATTACATTCCCATTCTAATTTATAGCTATTGTATTGCAAATTAAAAAATAAGTTAACTCAATCTAAAGATATATTTTTTAATAGTTTCTGAAGAGTACGTGGCGATGTAATGATTTTTATTTTGAAAACATATTGTAGAGAGCACATTTTTTAATGATGTTCTGTCAGACGTGTTTACAAACTTAATGAAAGCATTTGTTATATACGATGTCAATAAAAATTTGGTCATACCCATTAAAGGGTGAAATTACCAGTATGCAAGTTCGTTGGACATTTATCGACGTTTTTTTGTCATAAAGCCTTCTAAGTTACATTTCTTATTTTGATAAGAATTGACACTACTACCAGTGTCTTCAATCAGTGTGCATGTACCTACATATAACAAATGAATTTAAAAGCATATAATTTCTGCATACAAACTTTATTTGTAAAAAGTAAAGTAATTCCTTCCATTATAATTGTCTAAAATGTGATGGTTTATCGATTAAATTTTTTTTATGTTTATACAAAAATAAGAAGATGTAGTATAATTGCAAGTGAGACAACTCTAAACCCGAGTCAAAATGAGAAAGCAGTTAGCATCTGTAGGTCAATTTACGACCTTCAACAATGAACAAAATCGGTACCGCATAGTCAGTTACATAAGGCTATGAACTGACAAATGTAAAAAAAAATCAAAATAGAAAACTGGCGGCTTGATTTATGTACAAAAGAATGAACGAAAACCAAAAAATGATAAACAGAAACAAACAACAATCACTAAATTACAGGCTCGTAAAGGACCATACATATTGTGACGGGGTTTGAAATGTTTGCGGGCGCCACACCATAACCTTAACTTGGTGAGGGATCTAACTGCACATGATTAAATTGTAAGAAATCAGAAAATAGATACAAGGAAAAAAAGTAACAAAAACAAACGGATGTAGCAGGGTGTTAAAATCATGTCTATATCCCTATAAAAAAGACACAACTGAGACAATTCCCAGTTACTGACAACTAGTTCGAAGCAACTTATATAAAATATCGATTACTACACTTCCAACATTAAATGAATTAAGGGTAAAGAAGTCATTATCAGTCAGAAGCAAATGTCCTTTTGCAATTTCTGAATACAAGTATCGACAGATGAGAGAGCCTTGAATGTCCATTTGTATATAACAATAATTTTAGTTTGCTTTTAAAAGAGGGACGAAAGATACCACAAGGAGAGTCAAACTCAAATATATAGAAAATAAACTGACAACGTCATAGCTAAACATAAAACGACAAACAGACAAATAATAGTACAGAAGACACAACATCGAAAACTAAAGACTTAACAATATAAACCCAAAATTTTAAATAACGGATAACAAAATCAAGACTGATACCATTGGATTGGTCTTTTTATGAATCTATAATTTTACCCGGAACTATCTAAATTTCCAAGAATGATAAACAACATTTCCGTTAAACTTAGAATGTGCTTTCCAATTTGACATACATTTTCTACAGGTAGTGTCAAACTTCCATACAAAATTATTTTCATGACACATTAAGTACATTTGACTATAATTTTGCGACGTCAAGTTATTTTCTCATTGATGGTTGATACAGGAGTTCCCGAGAAAACGATCATCTTTCCGCAGGACAACTGTTAGTCCTAGTTAATAAAGGTTGGATTCACTTGAAGATACCACTTATTGGAGCCAAATTCACACATATGTTTTTCGATATTTTTTTGCATATAAATAAGGCCGTTAGTTTTCTCATTTGAATTGTTTAACATTGTAATTTCGGGTCCTTTTATAGCTGACTATGGAATATCGGCATTGCTCATTGTTGAAGGCCATACGATGACATGCAGTTGTTAATTTCTGTGTCATTTGGTCTCTTGTGGAGAGTTATCTTATTTTCAATCATACCACATCTTCTTTTTTATATTCACATCAGTGTTGACTGCATGGTTATACAGAAGATGAACTATTTATATCTTTATAATTAAGTATTTTCATTCTTTCAACATACTATATTCATTACTACCAGCCAAGTAGCCAGTACTGGCATAAAAATAATGATCTTGTGTTATTAAAAGGAGTAAGTCCGGTAAGGGCCGATTTTGACCTTACATTTCAGGTTCATCTGACTAAAGATTTTGGACGCTTTTTAAACACTTGAGTTTAAAATGCAGTTGATTCAATTTCTTTATGTGATTTTAACTGATTTATTCATTAAAAACGCTCCGATGCAAGCTGAAATATGACAAATCTATCAAACATGCCAAAAAATGCCACTTTTCAGACGGTTTTTGTCAAAAATGAAAATGGCCGCATCCGTGTTCATCCTCAACTGTTATATATGTTATGTATTGTTATCAAATACAACTTACATTTCAATATTAAGAATGAACACAAATACGGCTGCTTTCATTTAAGACGGAAACTGTCCAAACACTCAACTAAAACGCTAAAATTGTGAAGATTTCAGTAATTTAACACGATTTGTGATGCTTGTACCCGATATACATGATATATTTGCATTGGATTCTCAAAAACAGCCATATTTATGTATGTAAGCGTTCTACTTTCCAATAAATAACTAAAAAATACATTTTGACCATTTTGTAAAACAGCTATATTTTGGGGCCAAAAAGGTGTCTTACTAGACCTACTCCCTTGCCGTATTTACCAAAGTTTTAATTATTTTCAAATTAAGGAAACATCTCTATCATGTGTAGCCCTGATTCCTTATACGTCTTTGTCTATACTTTTATCAGCTTTTCACTTTTTTCGTAAGGTTTGGATTTTCATGTATTTTGGCCTCCTTATTTAATGAAAAGACCTGTATTGTAGTTAATGTAGTTATTAGTTTTACAATGAACTAGTAATTAAGTCGATCGTGTTATAATAGTAGATTCTTTTACATCTTGAACAGACCCTCTTGTAAAATAATAATATTCTTCATTCAACAAGTCCAATGAATAAGAGTATGGTGAAAAGTTATAAAACAGTATTTTTAAATGGAAAAAAGGTAAAAAAAATAATGGTATCGACAATACATTGAATAAACTGGTGGTCATATGTTTAGCAGACTTTTCTTCACTGGCATCAACTGTTACGCTTGAAGGATGTTAACAGAAGTTGCCTAGTGATATTTAAGTGCTTTTAATATTGTAATAGATTTGTCTATTGAATAATGTTTCTTTATTTGAACTTACTTGTTTATTCTACAATTGAAATAGTCCTACAACATAAGTTTGAATTAATGAACATACATTTGAAAATATTAAGAAATGAGCATTATATACCTTTCTGAACTAGAAATCAATTTAAAAACCTTCAACAAGAGTAAGTCAAAAGAGTTAAACTATAATAAAACTATTTTGTGCAACCAAAATATAAGGGAATTTTTAGAGAAAATGAAATCAACCCTTAACAAATTTAAAGCTTCCGAAGCGCTTTCTGGATCTACCCTTATCAGGAATACTGTGACCGTAATTTGCATGTTTCCCACTATGTCTTTCGGTTATTTGTGCTCGATTGCTAAATAATGGCCTATACCCCGCATATTGTTTTCAGCATTTAAATTATTTTTCTATTTCATTTGTAATGTGAGCAAAATGCAAATTATATTGAATATTATTTGGTTTGGCTTCAATGTCGAGTAAAGGGCTTATATGAATCATTTAATAAACTATACTTAACTGATAAGAGACAGTGTCAATTCTGATTGAGAGACATATCTTTCAATCTAGATGCTTTTCATATTATTCAAACACTCTTAGGCGATATTATATTATATTCAATTAATTTTCTAATGGATCGTATTATTATAATTGATAATGGTGTCAACTTCTTTGTTGGAGTGTTGTATTGTAGATCTGTTTTGAAATGTACTGTAGTCTGTAGTAGCTCGGATTTTTCTAGCATTGAATGTAATGCTCTATCATCACTTTAATGTGAATTCAACAGCCTATTTCAATGAATTATTTAATCGAGATAGTATGATACTAGACAAATACAATAAGTGATTGTATAATGTGGTGAATAGATTGATTTGTCTTATATTACAACTAAAGTATGTTTGAATGAAAATTTTAATAATTCAAAAGTGTCATACTATGTTAATTTGTTCTTTAATTGATTAGAACACGAACATGACTAAAGAGCTCATACATTCAATTTCAAACTCCCACTATCTTATAAATGTGAACAATAAAATTGAGAATGGAAATGGGGAATGTGCCAAAGAGACAAAAACCCAACCATAGAGCAGACAACATCAGAAGGTCACCAACAGGTCTTCAATGCAACGAGAAATTATCGCACCCGGAGGCGTCCTTCAGCTGGCCCCTAAACAAATATATACTGGTTCAGTGATAATGAATACCATACTAAACTCCAAATTGTACACAAGAAACTAAAAGTTAAAATGATACAAGACTAACAAAGGCCAGAGGCTCCTGACTTGGGACAGGCGCAAAAATGCGAAAGTATATTTTTCGAAAATGTTATCACTTAGAAATATTCTGTTAATGTAAGATTAAAAACCAGTTAGTGTTTTATGTAGTGTTGCAAATATAATTTTATATTGTCAAATGAGTAAGTTTTTTATAGATATTTTTTGCTCTACTGTCAAATCACTACCCATATAGATTTGAGCGCCCGCAGACATATAAACCCGATACAATCTGAAGCATGTAATTGCATAGTTGTCGTTTGAGACTGTAAATGCCATATTTTCGTTTGTTATTTTGTAGATAATGAGCCTATTGGTTTTCTCATTATTTGAAGTTGAATTATTTTACACTTTGTTATGTATGGGCATTGTGTGACTTGATTTTTTAACGGGTTTTCACATACTAATACAGCGAGTTGTGCATTTCCGTAAATAAAATATACAGATAACAAACAAAACGTATTGTTATGAAAACTCATACATTTTTATATATACGTTATATGTTTTTCGAGAAACGGTTCCAGAAAAAAAAGTACTTTATAATAAGAAACATGATAAAGTGCTTATAATTTTTATCGGAAAAGCTGTCCAAACTAATTAATTGACGTCATCGTGTATTATTAGCTCATACTAAAAAAGTCACTTATTGAAAGCTGTATCCTCCCCTATATTCTCGTATATTACCCTTTCCTTCTACTTTTTATCGATACTTATGTTTTCTCTTATTTTCTCTGGCAAGTTTATTACAGATTTAATATGTTAGCACTTTACTTTTAAACGTAAAAAGTTAGGAGCTCTTTTTATTAAAACATATTTTTGTTTATATTGCAAGCAAATGATTATCAAAAAGTTCATGAAAATAATGTTTTATTGCAATACAAATATACTACTACGTTCATTTATCAAAATAGAAAAATTGACCAGATCGACAACACATTCATTAATTGCAAAGTTTGTATTGAAAAACTCTGAAAAAGATTCAAAGGAAATAATACTTACATTTTGGGATTCACTTCATCAAATTTACATTTGAACAAAATCTATAACAAACTTTATTATAGATAATAGGATCAGATCTTCACAGCCAAACAATAAATACGAATTTATAAAAAGCGAGATCTAGTTTTTGTATGATTGAAACAAAGACAATTTAACGTAAAGACCAAAAGGCAGATACATGATAAATGATCGGACGAAAACGATTGTACGAAGGAAACTTATGTACAGTAGTTGTCGTTTGTTGATGTAATTTATACATGTACGTGTTTATCGTTTCTCGTTTTTTAATATTGATTAGACCGTTGGTTTTCCCGTTTGAATGGTTTTACACTAGTAATTTTGGGGCCCTTTATAGATTATTGTTCGGTGTGAGCCAAGGCTCCGTGTTGAAGGACGTACATTGATCTACAATGGTTTCTTTCTATAAAGTTGTTATTTGGATGGAAAGTAGTCTAACTGGCACTCAAACCACATCTTCCTATATCTATTTGCAGCAAGGAACATTTTTAAATTCAATTCATTCTGAGCAAAAGTAAAATTACGCAGTACGTCCGACTTAGTTAAATCATTTTCTAAATGAGTAGAAACTCATCTATGTATACGCCAGTCACGCGTTTCTTGTAATTAAAGACTCGACAGTAAACTCGAAAAATTATGATAAAGGTCAAATGAATTACGAAATAGACCTCTTTTGACTTCAAAATTTTTGATTTATATATACAATTCGTGCGTATAAAGTCATCTTAACTTCATAATAATATTGAGCGAGCTGTTGAAAATATATGATGCTATATTGCAAGATTATTCGGCAAATTAAATTCTTATTACTGATAATAAGCACTGTTGTCATTTAGGAAAAGTACCTACAGAACAAACAATATTTCTAGTTTATCCTGCACAATGATGATCACTAAGACGCTTGGTGAACTTGAATAGTGCATGTATAAAGGCAATCCCCTCTATTTGGTGAATGACGTCATAAATCCGCGCATAATTATTAAAGTTTTCTAATCGAAAGTGAAGGAATCGATAGTAAAGTTACATTTCAGGTATGTTTATTCTGATTAGAACGTCAATATTTATTAAATTAATTGGACCTCAAATATTACACCATACGTAACTGATTTTTTCATGTTCACCTGTCATTGAGATCAAATTCCTTTTGTATATCGATAGAATCAAAACAAACAACCAAGATACATACACAGACTACACCAAATAATATCGTGTCTATCTTTTTTTGCTTTTAATTATTTTCAAACCAAACTTTTGCATTTTTGTTTTTTATGAAGTTATTTAAAAAAAATCGGGATATAGAAATAATACGCAACGAATGGTTAAATAACAAATTAATTCCAAAATATGCGTAGAGCATGCGTTAGTTGTCGGTTATGTTTCGAATAAAAAATCAAAATAAATGAGCTTTGAAACTACTTAATTACTTCTGTTTATTATATTGACCAAAGAAAATACAGTTTAAAATCAAACAATCCTCATTATTGTATGCAGCATCTGAACAATGTATTGACAACACCCCTTGGTGCATGACGTCAGATTTGTGGAATAATGAGATGCATGTGAAATTATAAGTTTTTACTTCGCTGGGAATTCATAATACTTCATGGTAACCACTGTGACAACATCCTCGTCATAAGTAAGCGAAGTGGAATTGGTGGCGACTTGTCTCGTTGACACTCATACCACATCTTCTTATATCTATTATTTTGGAAAACTTATAAATAACGAAAATTATTTTTCAGGATTTAAACAACAGTTCGAATGACGTTCGATCAAAATTATTAGTGTTATTTTTTTGTGAACCTGACCTGTTGGTATATCTACAACTGAAAACATAAGTTGAAATAAAAGACAATGGGGTATACGGTGCGTCTTTTTAAATATAGCCTTTTAAGTTGAAATATTTCCTCAAAAAGTTAATTTTTATTTATTGCTATTTCTGTTTCTTGGGCCTATCTTTTGTATCATGTTAAGATAAATATTATTATCAATTGTAAAATGTATGTTTAAGCGGTAGGCATATCCTACCTGAAGAGCGACAACATGATTAACATAGAAGTAGTATGTAATCCCAAATATGTTCTCTTGTTCTAAAACGGCAATTGATTTTTGACGAATCAGAAATCATTATCTCAAACTGTTTAGATGCAGAAACAATTTTAGAAGATGTTTTATAGCTAAGGATTTGATATGAAACCTAACTTGTGTCTTGTTCTATGGTCAAATTGGTACCTTATCACTGCTGTTGTACTATATATCGCCTTTTCTGGTTTAATTTCAAAATATGAACATATAGCTTACAAATAAAAACAGTATTATGTACTTAATCTTACCTATTGTAAAATAGTACCAGCAATTAAAGTCTGGCTACACATATGTTGCTACGTCAATTAAACGTTTATTGAATATTGTAAATTGTGGAATCAAGAAAAGGTTTTCGGTTGGAGTAAAATCTGGAGAAAGTTAATTGTTTGCAGAATACTACTACCAGTTGCTCTTACTGACATACATCTTTATCCAATTAACGTTCATCGGTTGATAAGTTAATCAATGTTATTCCATCATAAGAACGGATGCTTAGCTTTCTACATACACATTTCAGCTTCAAATTAACATGCACTAGTAACATTGAATCATTGCATATACATATAATTGCATGTTTTTTTTATAATAAAATGTTCAGATAATAGTTGTTCACAATGAATACATCACAATGGAATATAAAAGTTTCTGATTTAAAAATATATCTCTAATGTATTTTCCAGACTTACTTATTTTGATAAAAAGACTTATAAATAAACAGCAATTTAACCATGTTCTCAAACTATACATAAAATATCAAAGTTTCATTTTGTTCCATTAGTTGTGTAAACAAAACTATTCGTTTCCGACGTCATAAGTCCAATATTATCCGCTAAATTATTATTATCTGTTGGATAACACTAAAGAAATGACATACTGTTTAGAAGTTGCAAACGGTTAGTTTTCTAAACCGGCCCCTTTTTAATAAAATAGAATACTGGCATTTTTATAAAAAAGAAGATGTGGTATGATTGCCAATGAAACAACTATCCACAAAAGACCAAAATGACACAGACATTAACAACTATAGGTCACCGTACGGCCTTCAACAATGAGCAAAGCCCATACCGCATAGTGAGCTATAAAAAGCCCCGATAAGGCAATGTAAAACAATTCAAACGAGAAAACTAACGGCCTTATTTAATTTAAAAAATAACGAAAAACAAATATTTAACACAACGACAACCACTGAATTACAAGCTCCTGACTTGGGACAGGCACATACATAAATAATGTGGCGGGGTTAAACATGTTAGCGGGATCCCAATTTTTGTTTTTATTTAAAACTTTGACAAAAAAAAAAATTAAAATTTTAAATATACCAGTTACCCGTATATTCAACCAACTATGGGAGCGTAGAAATTTCATTTAATTTTAAGCCTAAAATTTAAATAACATTTAGGAATTTCGGTTATCTCATTAAAACATTGACCTTGTGACTCTCTCTTCACAACTGTTAGGATGTGTACCATGAACCCGTTTAACAGATCTCAAAAACTCTCTCACTTGTACTGTCAATTCATATGTCAATATCAAACATTTTATTCTGTGAAACTATTGTATTATTGAGAGTATTTTTGTGGTTTTTTATTACATGATTGATCAATCTCTGACATTGCTAGTTTAAATGATTCTATTTCTCAAGCATAATCGAATTATCAGATAAACCCCAAGAAGTCGTCGTTCATTTGATTATTGTGTTCTATCTATCTTTGTCTATTATATCTAGGACTTTAGATCCACTCCTTCTATATAAACACGTTGAGATTAGTTGTATATCTTAATCATGTTAATGCATTATATTTTGATTCAATTTATTTACATAATATTTTAAGAGAATAATCTTACTGATGATGGAATTGAGAATGTCTGCCATCTGTGTACATGAAAAGAATTGTTACAGGACTTCAAGAGATAAAATTGTTTTGATAGATTTTCAGACATCTATTTTATGTCATCTGCTTGTCTTCATCCTTGTAAATCTTCATGCGATGACTGATGGAAAGTCATAGATATTTATAATAAATGGAATACACTTTCATCAATTTATCATTCAAAGAATTCAAGACTAAAATATAAAGGGCATCTGACTTTGGACATGCACAACAATGTGTCGAGATTTTTAACATGTTTTATGAAATCACAATCATCCCCTTCACCTTGAGCCAAAGTAGAATAAACATACACACAGCAAAACGCACAGTAAAACTCACTTTAAAATAATCCGAGTGAGAATGTAACAATTGGAAACATAACAACACACAAATGGAAGTTTTTAACGACCTTGACTGGCTATACAGGCCTTGCACGGTCGGTGAAAACATAATTTAAAGTACTACTAGCAGTTGCTAAACTGTCAATTTTTGACCGTAATTAAACTCATAGGAAGATTATTTCTAATATGAAGATGAATCAAACGCCCTCCCTTAAGGGGTTTAGTATATATGAGAAATATATATAACCTGTATTAATGTATAATATGTTTGCGTTTTCTGGTATATACTGTATATCGAACGACCAATTCAAGCGTGCATTTCATAATAACTTTAGATGTTTAACAACTGAGGTATGATAATATATGATAACTATTTAAAAAAGATGTCGACTGATTTTAATGAAACTACTCTCCATTGGAGATCAAAGTCATAGGGGTTTACAACTACACCCTCTTCTTTATAATGAATTTAATACCATGAGTACTACCAATTTCACAGCATCAGATGTTAGGAACACATATGTGAAAGTCTAGAACAAGCTTTTCCGTTTACTAAAAACGGACAAAAAATAAAGTCGAGCTCGCACAAAGAATCATATATCAACAAGATGTTGAAAACTAGAATTTCCTTGCTGATAGCGATTGTTGAAGGCTTTTTGGAATGTTCACAACTTTTACACTGACCACTGACAAGAACATACAGATACATTTAACAAATATACATTCATAACAGTGTTCAGAATAAAGTATGAATATGTATTAAGACCATCTTTTGTTTCTGCTATCGTTATAAACATGAAACCGAAAGTGTTGTGTTGCCTTTTCAAAGTATTTTTTATATCCACATGTATGTTTTGATATTTGTTTCAGTTTGATTCTTTCTCCTATTGGTAAACTGTATTCAATAAACAACAACTAAACTGAGTAAAAACAAGTGCATTCAAATTCAGTGGGTTTAAACTTTTAAACAGGTGCAAACATTAAACTTAAGCTGAAAATGCAGTATAATGAATTATGATCACTTTTGTTAAAAAATGATGAACTAAATTTCTGCTTTCATTTTATCAGATGCATTCATTTTTACTTGTAAATTTTAATAATTATATATTTCTCATTAGTTGTACATGCTCTATATAGGATGATTACTTGGTGATCACGTGTTTATGTCAATAATTTTACTATTGGTTCACATTACTGTATAGAGCATCAGTTTTGTGTTTGAAGACCAACAAACTCCTTCCATTGTACACAGACTTTGACTGCCGGTGTCTAACCAAACTAATACAATCTTACTGTACGTCTTATATTTCTTGTTCATCCCAATGTTTAAAAAAGCATATACATTTCCATCTCATTTTGATGCATCGTGATGCCTACATTGAAAAAAAAATTTAATGATTGTACAGGAATTTTTTGATTAATTTTCTAAAAAAATTTCTGAAACTGCACTTAAGTTGTTCATTAAATTTGTGTTTTTAAAAGTATACGTGTCGCTGGTAATTTAAAAAGGAAACAGTAATAAATGGGAAATTAAGTATTGAATATCGTGTAAATAAACATGTATTGCTTGTTAAAACTATGCTATAATTTACAAAACGGGCTGATTAACACAACTTAAGGTAACAGCTGGTAAAATTGGAACTTATTTGTATTTAAATTAAGGAAATTGAAGGAAGTTACTCATTAGTGATGCTCCAATCAAACAGGACGGAACGCAATATCAATAATGAAGACCATTAAAAATATTTTTAACATTATTTACAAAATATATTAGATAAATTTTCATGTTGCCACTGCTGACTAATGAACTGATCATAACGTTGAGAATTAAATGCTTTCAAGCTGTGGCATCGGCTCAGTAGTTTTATACTTTGTTAGATAGTAGATTACATTTCAGACCGCTTAATAAGTTTATCAATCTTCATAAGACTCGTCATTAGCGCAATAACCAAATTAGATGAAGGGCCAAATCAATTGAAAATATGAAGAGTAAAAACATAAATCCAAATTAAAAGCATCGTACATAATGCATATGTGTACACCACTTTATAACTTAAAAGTTTTGTGTAAAGTATTGATCGTTTAAGTGATATATCATGTCAAAATTGGTAGGGCGGTAGAAACATCTAAAGGTAATGGTGCCGAATAGAAGAAACTATGATAACGTCCGTATAAAACGAAAAATTCTTGAAATGTATGTTATAACTCGTACACTTGATTACAACGTTTATATCAAAGATTCATGTATGAACTGATAACACAAACACTCACTTTCTGTTCCAAGTCAGGAACCTTTATATATTGTTGTGTACTAGTAAATGATTTAGTGGTTTTTGTTGGTTGCTATCTGCCATGACTATTTTCCGTTTATTGTTTATTGTATCATTATGCTGGGCTCTTTACTTTTAAATTATATCACAAATTGTAATGCCCTGGATTTTATACTATGCTATAAACGTTATGGGCTTTGTTCATTGTTGACCACTACACTGCGGCATGAGGATTGTTGTATCGATGTCCTGTGGTCTTTTGTTTATAGTTGATTCTTTTTATTGTATATTAAGTATGTCACCTCAAGTGATAAAACATCAAACCTGTTTACGTATTAGATTTAAGTATGTGCATTTTGTTTAGAATGCTTGAATTTAGTTTTGACATGATCTATTTGTCTCGCCATAATCATTACGTATGTTCACGTTCGGTTATAAATCGGTTTTTACTATTATGCCCAATATCATATCAGATTTGCACAGATTCTTTTCACGGGTAACACACATAAATTATATACCTAACTCGTGTAAATATGTAGATTACAACCTTATAGAGGTCCACGCTAAATATCTGTGTTGTCGTTGTCAGTCATTTTATACATACTATTTATTAGTACAGAAATCCCACTCAATTTTTCTTAAATCTTGATCGGTTCCTTGTATTTCATTAATACCTTGAAATGGTGAGACATTTTTCGAAGTGATACCTACCATTCAAATGAATGTTGCATCGTATTTCATAAGTAATATTATACAACAATTAACTACAGTCGGAAAACAATTATTTGTTGAAAATATATACAATTATCAGACTCGAAATAAAAAGTTAATAACATATGATTCATGATAGGTCTGTCAATTTTTCTTTGTCTAGAAAACTTAATTCTTTGTTAGTTGACAGTCTCATGTTGAAAGTAAAAGATTGGTTTCATTAGAAAAATTATGTGACATTTAATTCAAAGGTAAAACGGAAACGAAGAGCACAAAAGCAAATTAGTCTAAGCTTCATGGAATGATCACATTTTCTAAATGTAGAACTATACTGTCACGAAATTTTACCTGCTGTTAGAGTACAACTGATTTTACATATGGTGTTTTCATTTTAATAGAACGAATACAAATGATGTTTATATATAGTTCTACGAGGTATTGTTTTGACATTGCTGTATATTAATCTTTTTATCACTTTCCATCTATTGTAAATATAACTTTTTAATGTTAACTCTCTCTGCCAGAAATAATATATTTGTACTTTTTTGTCCCATTTATTCAGATTGAGATTAAAGAAAAAAAGAGGATTGGGACAACTTAAAACTGATTTAACACCTTCATAATGTTCAAGTACCAGTGTGTCTGTTCAAAGGTAGGAACCTTGTCATTGAATGCAATTAAAGTTTTTGTAATTCATTTTCATATTTGGATCATTTAATGTTAACTATACATCTTAATCAGTATTTGTTCTATTCATTCATAATTTTTGACAATCGGTTTGACTGAGCTTGGCTCAAACAAAAGGATTGTTAAGAAATAAAAAGATTTCAAACAAAATATGTTATGCTGCAAACACGAGTGTGTCAACAAAGGTCAAGATTTAATTCTTTCAACAAGTTTAAATGCAGATGGTTTAATAATCTGCAATATTTTAATGTGGGAGTTAAAGACTAGCTATTGCACTACATTATATTTTGTTCTGTAACTTAAAATCCGGGAATAAAGATATAGATATAAGAAGATGTCGTATGATTGCCAATGCGACAACTCTCCATCCAAAGAACAATTTATAAAAGTAAACCATTATGGGACAAGGTACGGCCTTCAACGCGGATCCGGGGCTAACATCGAACAGCAAGCTATAAAGGGCCCCAAAAATTTGTAATGTTAAACCATTCAAACGGGAAGACCATCGGTTATATCAATATTGAAACGAGAAACACGTACGAACTACAAAAGCAAAGGATAACTACTGTACATCAAATTCCTGACTTTGGACAGGTGCAAACATTTGCAGCGGGATCCGTTCTGTTATGTAACAATCCGAAGAAACGAGTAAGGGATTGTGGTTATTTTTAGTAGAACATATTCAAGTTATGTCATACGTCAAGTTTCATAACAAATATATTTTAATACGTTGGGCAAATTTTAACTATTCGATCATTATTTTTAATGTCAATGATCTCCATATTTTTCCTAAAAGTGTTTATTGCTTTAACACCCCTTATTGATTATCGTTACCTGCTTTTCACAATTTCAAATTAACCATTCGTACACACAATAACTACTCATGCATATATGGCGTTCAGATTTACGCATTTTATGCCATGTATTTATATCAAGATGTCAGAGTATACCTTCTCTAATTTTTGTGCTATTTTCACATTTCCTGACCGGTGTGAGAAAAATATTTCCCCTCACTAGTGAAAAATCTGTTCTCAGCAAATGATTGGTTGAAATTTATTTGTGAAGTTAAATTTTCTATTCTTCTTCTGAATTTTCTGATTGTGACGTCATGAAAAAAGGCAACCATGCCTGATGATATCACATCATAAGTACACAACTTTTCGCAAATCTTTGAAAAGGAACGTTAAAAATCATTCTTCGAGAAACAGATTCCACCACTGTAACTCGTGTATTACGATATTTCTCCACTCTCAATAGTTAAATTTTAATTATCTAAAAAGCTCGGCAAGCCTCGCGCTTTAAATATTAAAATTTAACTGTCTCGAGTGGAGAAATATCGTCATACACTTGTTGCAGTTATGGAATCTATATATAACCTACGCATATTATGCCATGCATTTATATCGAGAAAATGTCAGAGTATACCATAGCCAACGCATTTTATGACGGTGTCTTCCTCGAATGCCAACATTTTATATGTTACCTATTCCTTGAACGCCAACAAAAAAAAAAATCAATAGATGTTTATATAATAACAATAGGTGTTTTTATAACTATTTAAATGATTTTATAAGTATTTAAATGTAAAAATAATTAGAGAACATGTCATAAATTGCAACATTTTATTACTTTTTGATAAATAGTAGATTTTGGGGATATAGCTATTATGAATTTTAAAGAAATAAAGAAAATATAAAAACAAAATTTAATCCTGGTATCTATGATGAGTTTTTTTTAAACTTTTTTTTACTTTATATTGAAAATAAATGTTTTTTGAATGGAAATGTTTATTAACATAAGACACATCAGAAATATTAAAGAAATTCTAGCTAAATACAATAAGTTCAAACTAATAAAAGGATATTAGAGATTTATTTAATTCCATATCATTTTAAATATTTTATTAGTTAATATGAACTATATGAACTTTTCAATTGAACAATTAATTAAACTTAACACTTGTAATGGACTTAAATGTGAAAATTGCTTGTAGGAATTATATAACAATTGTTATCCGATCACATATGTAGTGCATTTTTCCACAACTCTAAAAAAAAAATCAAGAAAATCCATAACATAGGGTAGCAAGAATTCCAATGAGTTGTCAACAGAACTAACACCTGAAGAATATATAAAGAAGGGTGTCATATTATAACCGAAAAAAATATGATGAACAACTGGACAAAATAAACTACATGTATTGTAATCTAAAACAAGAAATAAAGTTTCAAGAAATTCCATCAAATAATATGGGAGGATGTATAACAGCACACACAACTATAGAAATATTGAAAAAAGCATCAAAGTCCAAAGAGTCTTTCAAAGTTTTATTTCAAGAGAAGATCATATTGGTTCAAGCAGTAACAGCAAAAAATAATTTTCAACAATTTGACAAAAGGCATTTGATGGTAGAGATGCGTCCTTTTGCGCCACAACTTTTTTCTCCAATCCATTTGCGCCACATGTTTTAAAATTACATAGTATCATATGCGTAAAAAACAAAACATACAATTGTGGTGTCATTTAGAAGAAAAATTACTTCCCTACTCCTATATTCGGACTTGGAACCTGCAGTTTACACTAAAAATGTTTCCTTTTCTGAAACATATCTTCTTGAACTAGGGACTCTGTGGGATTGCGACGTCAAAGACGTTATATCTGCCACTGGACAAAAAATGAAAAAATGAACTTTCTTTAAACTGCCGAAATAATGTTTTGGAGGCAGAACATGGGAATAAAAGTAGATATTTAGGAAGAAAAGATTCTATTTTGTTTCAAACTGTAATATATGTGCATGAAATAAAATATTTTTTTACCTTTATTTACGTTTACAAAAGAGTTTTTTTCGCGACGTTCGGGAAAGACGGCCGTTTTTTAGCAGCATTAGACATATTTCGTCTGTTCTCGCTTCAAGCCAAGCAATCAGAAATACACCAGAGATAACTAAAAGTAAAGTTTTTTAGCTCATTAAGATTTTTAGGTAGGTATAAAGCTTCTAATCAACCACTAACTACCTTAAATTTTATATTTTTACAGGATTACGAACAAAATGTTATATTCCCTTATCTTTCCGTAGCTTATACCTAGTTCATTCGATTGTGTGAAAGTTTTTCTTTTAGAAACCGGTCTTTTACAGTAATAAAATTTTAAATGATAAAGCGATTTGTGTTTGAAGTACCGCATGTCACTCTAAAAAGGTGAACGTTTTCGCTATAAACGTCGTCCAGATGCAAACGTAAAAGTTGGGGTCAAATGACATTATCGGACATTTCGCTTGCACACATAGGTCTAAAAGTTGTTCCATTGCAAGCACGGAAAAATAATAATGCAAACAATAAAACTTCCCGATTTAAAATTGAGATAAATCCGACAATAAAGTAAAGCATTAATAAGGTACGGCATTTATTTATATATTTTTTAAACAATCTCCATCCTTTGTACTGCAAAGGCAAAGTGTCGCGCAAATCGATTTGTTTACGATAGCTTAGCAACCAATAGATAAAATAAATCTTGCTTCCCCGATCAAGACTATTTATAGACACGAAACTAATAAATTGTTTTCATACATTTATATCATGAAATAAATAAAATAAAGGAAATTAAAGCATGTTAAATTGTTTTACAAACATGTAACAGCTGTTTCAAAACTGTACTGGTCAGTTGTAATTAAAATCTGTTTTTTCAAGAACACGAAGAAAAAGAAAAATGTTAAATAAAAAAGGCAAACCAGAAACTTTTTTTAATTGAAATAATTATAAAAAATTATATCGATCTGTACATGTAGTCTATAAAAAGGTATGTTTAAAGAATATGTAAATATTTATTTCAGAGAGCCGAAAACATGGAAAATAAAATGAAAGAAAAATATGGGATGCTTAAGAACATTGGATTTAATACTGAAAAACATGAAGCATTAACACTGAATGAAATAAACTTTAGCCAAATTGAAATTAACTTATTTACAAATGGGGTTTTGTTTGAACTAGATCAGTTACGCAGACAGCATGGAGCGTCACTTCGCTATCTTCTTAAATGGTCATTTCAGCTTCTGTTAATTAAAGACGACCTATGTGATAACAATATTCGAAAGCTTAACTTTGGTTTGCGTAAACTTTACAAAGTAAAATTAAACCTGTCCAAAACAAGAAACGGGACTTACCACAACAGAAAAAATGAGTTCCTCAATAAAGTTTACTGTAACTATCCAAATGAAATAATTGTTGACAGCAACGAATCAACAGAAAATAGTACTGTAAATAAGGAAACTCTTACGAAATTAGAAAATGCTTTCAATAAAGTAACAATACAGAGCAAAGTTACAAAAACAGAGAATACAAAATTAAAGATAGAAAATATCAACCGAGAAAAAATAATACAAAACCTAGAGAAAAAATTGAAAATGACTACCAATGCAAAAAAAAATAACCATGGATCTACTATGAAAAGAGACGCAAAAAAGAATATACACGTCCTAAACACAAATATAAAATCCTTAGAAAAAAGGTTGCTGCTTGAAAAAATGCATATTAAAACAGTTAAAACCATATGCAGAATGGAAAAGAAAAGGCTGAATGGAAAAATAAAGTATTGGGAAGGTATTGCCAATAAAACCCGTCACGAAAAATTAACAGCAATCAGCACTCAAGAAATACAGATACAAGAACTCAGAAAAAAAATAAAGGTTAATGAAGACGAAATTAAAAAATATTCAAAAATAGTAAATGAGCAAGCAGAGCAGATTGATTATCTTACAGATTTAAATGACCGTACAATTGATCTTACTACTGAATCCAAAAATGGTCAATATACTTTTAACAGTCAAACAGATCAGTGTGTAATGGACCTTCTTGACTGTGGACTTTCATTTGAGAAAGTTGGACCAGCAATTAAAAATGTTTTATGTATGTGCGGATTAAGATCAAAAGACGACCGATATCCTAAAAAGGATTATGTTTCTAATTGTAATATGCGGCGTTTAGCAATATCTCAAGTACAGACTGCAGAAATTTGTACAGCAGCTGCTAATCAGACATTGTACACCGACGAAACTCGAAAGTTTGGAGAAACATTTTCCTCTTTCATTACAACGGATGAGAATAAGACTCCTTTTCTTCTCGGCCTAAAGCAGATGTCAAACAAAGCTGCCCAGACACAATTAGATACTTTTAAAAGTATTCTTAATGACATTGAAACCAGGATTAAGTGTCTAGTCGATCAGAACTTACAAACATCCACATCATTTAATATACTAAAAAACATTAAATATACAATGTCTGATAGAGCTGCTACAGAGATAGTTTTTAACCAGCTTTTAAAGGACTACCGAGAGAAACTTTTGAAGGAACATGTAGAAAAGTACGATGATTTGCCTGATGTTGAAAAAGATATTCTATCGCGTATGTACAACTTTTTCTGTGGTCTACATCTAACAGTTAATATTGCAGATGTTATAAACAAAGTGTTCATGCAAACCAAAAATATCGAAGATTTTGATAGCGATTTCAGTCATGAAAAAGCAGGTGAGGCCGATATTCTTAGAGCTTTAAGATGCGTTTGCAAGGCTTTCGCAGTTGGTGGTGATGAAAAATGCGGCACATCTCTTGAATTCAAAACTTATCTGAATCGTAATGATATAAAAACTGTAGATATCAAACCATTTCACGGAAATCGTTTTAATATTGTTTTTCATAATGGTGGTACAGCTTTTCATTTACGAGATTACATTCATAAATTTTTGACAGAAGTCAAGTCTGAAGGACATGTATCCAAGTTAAACGGTTTGTTGAGAGCTGTTCTGAAATCCATCAAAGTCCCAGAAATAATTACAGGATTTCGTGCACTTGGTATATTCAACAAATTTATAACTACTCCTTTATTGAAAGTTCTAGAGAACAAATCTACCCATATCTTTGATATGAACCAACGATACCAAACTTTGGTCACTTATCTTGAGAATGTATCTGTTGACCTTGAACGTACACAGGAACTATTGACAGGAGAGTATGTACCTTTCCCAGATATCGCCATAAAAAAAAGATGATGTTTGGGCTTCTTTGGTGCATAGCGAAAATGATGCGCCCTGCGCAGCTCTCCTTGTTGAAATGTGCTCATCTGTTTGTAAGGCTTTGAAAGATAAGGTTGCTGACCATTTAGAAGATGGGCAATTTTCCGGAAACCACGAAACTGACCGTGAGCAATTTTCATCAGTTTTGCCCCACAATAAATTGCCAGAGAGGGTGTTTGGTCAGTTAGACTGGTTACTGAGACACCGACCTAACGCAAGTAAGATAGCAAATGAGGCACATATTATGTACAACATGAATCGGACAGCCAACTGGTTGCAACAAAAAGATGACGAAAAAGTCGAGGAACTAATTTCATGGTCCAAAAAAAATTTGAAAAGTATGAAAGAAACTGAAAAACTAAGAATACAAGAACTCGATTCAAAACTGCGACAAATCAGCATCGATAAGGAAAACAGAACCAAAGCTTTGGCAGCAAAATCAAAGGAAAGAAAAGAGTCTTTGACACAGGAAATTGTGAAACTTGGCTTTTGGGATAAAAAGGGTGTTGTAAATGCTAAGTTAAAGAAATTAAAGACACAAACAGCTAAACGTAATGCGTTAAAAACTCAAATCAATTTCAGGAACTATGTTTTGGAACAAAAAGCAGACATAAAATATTTCCGAGTCACCAAATACCAAAGACAAACTGTAACAATTAATCAGTTGAAAACAAACTTATTGACTCTGATTTCCATGACAACGAACAACTGTGAAAGTAGATGTAAATATATATTTTGTTTTTCGTTTAAAATGTTTAAAACATTTTTTTGGAAATTCAAATTTCAAAAATAAAATTAAATCTAAACAAATACTTGTAAAAAAACATTACGACTTTAACATTGGTTTTTGCTGCTTCGCTGCCAGGTTAACGAATATTAAGAGACGGACCAATTACAGGATTAGGTGTAATTCATCTAGCACTATATAAATCAAACTTAGTGTGTCGTGTTTATCGAGTACACCGCAGGTTTCATATCCATGTTTATGTTTTTTTTTTATATATATTTGTAATAGTTGCCACTGTTCGTTAAACACCGCATCATTTTCAGATTGTATATATATTGGTAATCGCACTTTTAACTAGATTGTACCTGATGAATATTATGTCATAATCTCAAAAGTGTCACGAAATACAGCGATCAATGAAAAAAATATATATATTAGATAGATATTCTACGGCTTGACAAATAATTGAAAATGACGACAGAAATATGTTAATCTTAATCGAGTATTACAATTTTATTTGTAGAAAACAGAAGTGAGGAATAAAAGTGAACGAGCGAAAAGAGGAATCTGCTAGTGATTTTAGACAACGTGTACACTCAAACAATATCAGTAAATGTGATTTTAAGCTTCTAGAGTCAATAAACTCATTCATTCAAATCACCTAATATTAGTTGAAGAAGTCGCTATGTTTGACCTTGGTTGTTTGTTTTTAGTTTGTTGTTAAGCCATGGCCTTGTCTTGTTTATCCATTCGTATACCCGGTACACTTATATTGAGAATTGTTCTCCATATGTTACTTAATAAAGTGAGTTTAATAGTATCTTCTCTAAGTAGATAAAGTTGTATTCTGTCTCCATAATACAAACGTAATGAAGAGATTGCATCTTTTATAACCCTGCCAAATTGTTATATAAAAATATGGAGCTATCCACCAAAGTCCAAATGAAGTGGATGTAAAAATGATAGACAACCGTAAGTCCTTCAACAATGAAGAAAAACCCATAACTTAAAGTCGGCTATAAAAAGCCCAACATCACAGTAATAGGAAACAGATAGATGGAAAAAACAATTTCAGATGTATAATTTACTTCATAATTTTATGTAATCAATTTCACGATTTCATTGACCATTCATGGAATTAAAATGAAAAGAGTTACTTCCCATTCAAGAAATGATTTTGGTGAAAGTTATGCACAGTTGAAGTTGTCTATATATAATAATTCATATTATACACGTCTCAAAACATGAACTAATAAATATTCAAGCAATGCTGTTTATTATTATAAACATGTCTAATTATTTGCAAATGCCAGTTTTTCACATCCTTTTAGCGTTTTTGGAAAGTCAGTATTTCTTTGAAGTATATCATTTTTTTCATCGTTTCAACAAGACCATGTGTACAAGAAGTATCCTCAATAAGACTACGGTTGGTATTCCATATTCCATCGTATTTAATGCATGATCGGTAATGATGTAGTCATATAAAAATAAAGTAAAGCATATTTTTCAGAAAATAGAAATATGGCAGAAAAAAAATGCACTTGCATGAAAATCATACATATGCTTCAGGTCAAAGGTCAAACAAGAATATAAAATTGTATGCCTCATTAAATTTGTACTATGGGGTACAATCAAATAATAAATACTTTATGTGTATTTATTGATTATGAAAAATATCCCACAGAGTAGTAGCTTGTAACTTCACTATATTGTCCAAAAACACAAACATTAAAGGTTGAAATGCATAAAACAGTTTATAATAATTCTTATAATAATAAAGCCCATATGTATGGTAGGAACAAAGAACTGTGTCATCAACATATGTATCTAAAACATAATCAGCAAATGCTTCTTTTTTCTTCTCTTTTTGTATATCTTTATCTAATATTCAGCAAATCAATAAGTTTTATTCTCTCTGTACATTGACTGTCTAATGCATTTTAATTCATTTCTTACATTTGGAAAACAAAAATTGGCGCAAATGATACCCCTGAAAAACAGTAATTGGCGCAAAAGGATTGCTGCCCATTTGATTTAGCCTCCTGCAATTTACCTATCTGTTTAATTGATATGATTGTTTTGATAAGCATGCACTTTTGTTGTGATAACTACTTGCACCTATTCCTCGAATGCCAACATAATTTTACAGGTAAATTGTCGGTAGATCAGAAGATGTTGGCATTCAAGGAATAAACCTTTATGACATGCATTTATATCGAGATAATGTCAGGTGATACGCATTTTTTATGACATGCATTTATCTCGAAATACTGTCAGAGTATACCATAGCCTACGCACATTACTTGCATTTGTATCCAGTTAATGTCCGAGCATACTATGGTCTATTATATAATGTAAATAAGATAGATTAGAAATAAACAGCTTGTTATTGCTTTCACACTTTTAATTGATAATCTTAACTTTTTTGTTCAAGCTGGTTAATTAAGTCATATTACTTTGAGTTTTATAAACCCTACCTAGATAAATTAGCAACTTTGTTTTAGATAACGTTCGGATTACATGTGACAGTTTGTTTTTCTTATATTTCAAATCTCCTGTAATGCATAAGCCGTAAGCGGTCCAGTGCGACTGACACACGGATTCCTGCTTTTGTTTTGTATGTTCATTAAGTTAGACAAAAGAACCAAACAGATATGAAAAAACTTCTTGCATATAAAATTCCTTATAAAAGCCTGCATCTATTTTTGAATTATATTTATTCGCACCCTGAAACGTTCAAACTTCTTATAAATCTATCACTTCAAATTCGAATATTAAGAAATATGACCATATTATTTATATTATTTGTTAGATTTAAGGTAGCATCCTGTCAGAAGCGATATTACAGATCAACTTTCAGCTAATGTTTTCTTTGACATTTTGTATAAAAGTAGAAATTAGATGAAATAAAAATATCAACGTAATGCATTGCCCCACTTGTGCTTTTATTTCTAATTCGATTTCAGACACATGGGTTGTCTACACTGATATCGATAATATATATGTGTTGACTCAATAAGAAATATACGTCATTTTACCTACCTTCGTATTTAAAGATTTTCTATCATGTATCTATCCTGATAAAATAAGCATGGTAGAAGAAAAACTATGCATCAGTTTTACATTTTATAAACTTTTACAGGTTGTGGTTGAAATAGTTCTTATCAATTGAACGTATTTCATCATTAACTTTTTTCATTTTAAATGATCGTTTTTATCAACTTATCTTTGTCTTCTCGCGTATCTTTATACTTTTGTCCATATATATTGTATTCCCAGATTTTGTTGTTTTTCTATCGTAAATATAAATTATAATATATACACATGTAACGTTTCTTGATGAAGCTTAAAAACAATTTGGATTAAAATAATTTAAGTTTACCGATAGAAGAACCTTTTGTGTATCTTTTTATAGTTACGAGAATAGAATTTTGAATCCTTTGATTATGATTAACAATCAATCACAAATGTTTGGCTAAAACTTAATAAATTCAACATTGAGATTAACATACCTTATTATCATAGAACGTATGTGTTCTTGTTTTTTTTCTTCAAAGGACAATGTTTATAAGTCTATTGAACTTTTAGTATTCTTTGTCATACATTTATTATCAAGACAAGCTCAGACTATTTCATAAACTATCAAATATTATAAATACTTTTTATTAACATTTCAAATTGAGAAAGGAAATGGGGAATGCGTCAAAGCGACAGCAACCCGACCATAAAGCAGACAACAGCCGAAGGCCAGCAATGGGTCTTCGATGTAGCGAGAAACTCCCGCACCCGGAGGCGTCCCTTAGCTGGCCCCTTAAAAATATGTTTACAAGTTCAGTGATAATGGACGTCATACTAAACTCCAAATTATACACAAGACACTAAAATTAAAAATCACACAAGACTAACAAAGGCCGGAGGCTCCTGACTTGGGATTTGTATAACTAATGCATTTGTATATTGTCAAGATTGCGATCTGAACCAGTAAACCAACATAATGTTTTATTGTCACTGATCTTTTTAATGGACAATAACTTTCTTTAATGTGGTATTGCTTTTAACACTACTAGATGACAATTAATATATTCTTTTCCTCACACATATAAGTCATATCAATTTGAGGTTTTTTATAAACCCCACCTAGACAATTTGTTAATTTGTATTAACAACTTTGTCACAGATAACGTAATGATTAAAATTAACAGATTATTTTTCTAAATCACTTGAAATGCATAGACAGTTAGCAGTCATAACAGCCGACTGATTAGTTCCTGTGTTTTAATTTAGGTCGATACATCTGCTAGACGACTATTAGGCAACAAGGGTATCATCAGCTCAGTGGTCAGTGCTTCGAATATTTTAAATCGTGAAGCGATTCGGACTCATCAACTTCATAGCGGATTGTTTTAATTTCTTCATCACTGATTATATATATATCTGCTGATAGACTAAAATCTCTGAGTGTATTACCAGCTTAGTAGTCAGTACTTCGGTACTGCCATAATAAATAACGAATCTTTATAACTGGTTCGGTTCTTAAACATCATTGGCTTTCAAATATTCGGCTTTATGTGTTTCTGCTGAAGATAAATCCAGAAAATTAACGAATGCATATTGATATATGACGTGTTGTTTTTCCTGTATACAGCTTTGAGGCGATACCTGTGCTAACAGACTATAAGTCCCTGTGGAAATCCTTAGATCAGTAGTCAGTACCTCGGTACTGACATCACTGATAACCAAACATTCTAAAATTATACATTTTAGATTTTAAAATCATAACGAGACGAATGTTTCAACTCCATCAGGTAAATTTGACTTTACATCGATTTGGTGCTTTTTCATCTTTTAATAGACGCTCTTGATAACAAAAAAGAACTTTGTAACGGCCTGTTTTCATTCCAACAGATCTGCTGTTCAAAGGAAAAAACTACTAAGTGCAAAAATTACTACCTATCACATACTTGTAAAAAAAACTGCAACAGTTCTTCGTTACCTGCACACCTTGCAAAAATGCAAGTTTATATAAACTTCCCCTTTGAATATTCGAAAAAATGTTTCAATATTAGTCGGTTTATTTGCTACAATTTAATACTAGCATTGTGTTCATAGTTATGTACAGCTGAAGCTTACATCTAATTTGAAATTTTCGTTTAAAGTTGATGTCAAAATTCAAAATGTGTGATTGTTTTCTCTTTATGAAATAAACAACAAGCTTAACACAAACACAAAAGAAGGACAGCTTTATTTATATTGAAATTTGAGTTCTATATAGATTGTTAATCAAACAATCACCTTTTATAAAAAAAATGTGTATACTGTTACTTTTAGGGGTTTGGTTTAGATGTCGTTTGTTTTTTGCCTCTATTTTTTGGGGGTGTTTTAGCTAAAGTGATATTTTCAATGACATCATTTGATTTTAGTATTTATTATATAATGTGGCTGTTCATGTGCCGTATATAATAACAAATACATAACATATATGGTTGTAACATAGGATAAGTTTTTGGAATAATTTTGAATTAAAATTTTATGATTTTACCGGTAAGCGAGACCATTAAGATATTTACGATCATTAATACTCTTTGAGTTGTAAGATTTCCAACTTGAATTATTAATCCGCTGTATATAAACATCAATCATTTGTTTACATACTATTAGTGTTCAACTTCAAATACAATTGTTTTCTTACAAAAAACACTTTTCTTAAACGCGAACTCCAAAGCAACATCTTACGCCGATTCACTTAATTTTGTCGTTGGAAATGTATGTTAAAATCAAACATTCATATACATGTTATGCCCCTTGTACACTTTTGTATCTATATTTATTTAAGAAACGCGTGTTTTTTACATTGATATCGGGTACATACGTAAAGTTTTAATGTTGATGCTGATAACAGAGATGCTAATTTGTTTCATAGTAAATAAAGGCAACAGTCGTATACCGCTGTTCAAAACGCATAAATCTATGGACAAAAAACAAAATCGGGGTAACAAACTAAAACTGAGGGAAACACATTAAATATTAGAGGAGAACAACGACACAACATTAAAATGTAACACACTAAGCAACGGACTAAGCATTAGACAAAATCCGATGAGAATAACCAATATAACATCAAAACCAAATACATGAATTTGGGATAGAAAAGTACCGTGACACGTCTTATAGTAATGTGAATTCACACTCAACATTTGTTCTCATTAATTTGTATTTAACGATTTGTTATGATATGTGTCTTTTGATCAAATATACAGGATGCTTATCGAAAACATGGTAGCAGAAACGTTATATATAAATTGCAATTCAAGTCATTTAAACAGGTAATGGTCGAAACAATCATAATAAATTGAGTATATTGTAAAATAAATTTGTGGTTACTGTTAGTTTTTGTTTTTAATCTATTTATTTCGTCTGGCTTCTCTATTTTTTGTGCATCATATTGAAATTTACCTTGACTTCATATGTTCATGATGATTTTGATTTTTTCGTCAATAAATAGTTGCTTTTTCCAGCATTATTTTATCTTTTCTGATTGTAACATATTATAAGTTTTGGAATAATTTTAATTCTTACAATTTAGTTGTATTGATGAAAGAAAACTATTTAATCAATATGCATTAATCTAGCTGTATGATTTTTTCCTTGAACTTAGAATCCTGTGATTTTGAACCATTGATAATACTCGTCTTCAAACACAGTTGAGTCAATATTGAGATTAAGATACTATATAATCCTTGTATATGACAACGACTTATATACATCAATTTACGGTATTTCCCGAATTCTCATTTCATGGACAATGTCAGATTTGTTGAGTGCATAGAAGCGTAATCTAAATGTTTATTATTCATATTAAAATATACATTTACCAGAGAGGCGAAAAACATCAGAGAGACATTTAAACTCAAAAATCAAAAACAAACTAAAAACATCATGACCAAAAATGACAAATAGACAAACAGATAATCAATAGTAAACAACGTAAAAAAACGTTGTGTCCTTGTTTTTTTTTCAAAGACAATGCTCAACAAGTATTAGCCTTTCAAAAAGGGCTAGTCGTCTCTTAGCTGATGAAAATGGAAAGTGCTCTCGCTTTTTAGATTAATTCATTTACTAGAATAGCCACGTGCATCAATCAACAAATTTTACTACACACGTGAGCCACACGTTGTGAAGTAGTATATATAATCGTTTAACGTTGTTGTTTACAAAACTACAGAAGATTCGGCTATTTATAGATAAAAGTTACCTGTGTACCAATTTCATAAATATGCATGATTAATGACCAGGCAAAATCTAATTGTTATAATAAAGAGGACAAATCCGATACTCTACGGGATTGAAGGACATTACCTAGGTTTGGATTGTCCTAACCAATCAATAAACTTTGATTATTCACGTCTCGTAATATCTTCCAATCAGGTAGTAAGAATCATTCACGCACTGACTGCCCATCGTTCAATTCTTAATATCGTCTCCTAGAAGACCATAATAAAGTCAACGTTTTTTTTTAGTATTTTATTTCATACATTTATAATCGAGACAACATCAGACTATTTCATAATCTATACAATACTATATATTTACCAGTCACGCTTGTTTTCAACATTTGTATAACTAATGAATATGTATATTGTCTAGATTGTGATCTGCACCAGTAACTGAGTAAACAAACACACTTTTTAATGCTACTGATGTGTTTGACGGATATATCTCTCTTTATTGAGTTACCAACTTACAAAAACCAATTTACATAATTTATTATTATTTTCCTTAAACCAAAAAGTCATTTAACTTTTTAAAAAACCCACCTCAATAAATCACCATTTTTTCATGAATAACGGAAGGATTATTCGTAACAGTTTAGTTTTTTATATATACATCGGTAACACTTATTTTGAATATATGGGTAGCATTTATTTTCTATACAACTTGCAACTTTACAAATTCATATAATCTATCCTTTTAATACATATTAGTCCGAATAATTATGACATGTTGAAAGGGTATTAAATTATTTTTTTGACGCCTTACATCGACGTCATAACGCCAAACTCCTATTTTCATTTTGATTTTGAGAGGGAATTTACTGATTTATAAAAAAAAACGTTTAGCTGATTTATCCCCAAGATGCTTCATTTCGAGAGTATAAAATATATTTTTGAACCAAACTCAGTACAATTCGAAGGACCTGAATATCCGGATAGTATAATATAAAGGTTCCGGAAATTCGAGTCTGTCAAATTTTACCGAGTTTGGTGCAAGCATTATTTTATGATCTAAAAAGAAATCAGATAAACGTTTTAAAAAAAGCAGTCGACAAGTTCCCGCCTCGGATGGAATTGTAACTTATTTTATTATTACTGTAGGTATTAATTGGAAATTACAAATAAAACGTAAGATTTTTTTTTATATGCAAAAAAAAAAGCTTTCGGCTAAATATTTCTCGATGAAACTTTATGTCAAAATACAAAAAAAAAATAGACGTTATCGATCTTAATGCACTGCTTCATGTGCACTTTAATTTATATATTTAACACTCACTTGTTGAACACCCTGATGTCAGTTACGTACATACGTACATATTTATTTTATAAGATATAAACCAAATTAGAACGATGCTAATTGTCTTAAAAAAAAAGACATGCGTCATCTAAAATTAGTATTCAACGATTTGTTATTATATATTTCTCTTAATAAAATACACAGCAAGCTTAGTGAAAACACAGTTGAAGACCGTCCAATTTCAATTGACATGTAGGATATATATAAACAGGTGGTGATTGAAACAATCATCAGCATTTTGTTTTTATTTGTATGATAATTTTATTTTAAATGTTTGTATAACGAGTTTGCATTTGACTGTTTTTACATACATATTGCTTTAATGTTTTTGCAATTGTGATGATTTCATAAAAAACATATAATTTTATCGGTAGGAGAAAGCAATTAAATACCAACTTTCATTTATATCTTTAGTTCTCTTAGATTTCTAACTGAAATATTTAATCCTTTGATTGTGAATTACAAACAGTAATCGATGCTCGGCTACAATAATAATGATGTCAACGTTGAGATAAATGTACTGCATAATCCTTGTTTAAGGCAACGACAATGTATACATTTATCTACGGAATATTTATGTATACTATATTTAAGAAATAATTCATTGAAGCCATAGATTGTTGGAAATTTACACATGGCCTGGGCCGTAATGTTCGAATTTTATCCTGAGCGTTAGCTTCCATAAATTATTTCGATTCTAATAGGGCAATTACGGTCACTAAAATACTAAAGCGAGGGTTGGTTTGGGGTGTGTGGCTGATCTTTTTTACTCCCTGTTAGATAAAGCTCAAATATCTTAATAAATCCGTAGCTTGCGTGGGTAATTTCGTGAATAACGGCTAGAAAAAAAAACTGTTTAATTATTGTAATTCTCAAACCCAACATTTGCCATTTTTAACTAACATGATTTTTTCGTAAGCTTCCATCAACTCAAAAGTTAACATTTCGTAACAAATGAGACGCCATGTTGACTTGATGAAATTAGTAAATAATGCAATAGAATAGAATAGAAAACAAAACCTACCTTACAAATCAGTTTTAATACAATATCATACGAATTTGGATGGTTCACGTTACAGAAAACTTTCAACTTTAGCAGTTTCATTTGTATGACGTCATGTTTTGAAATGACTTAAATGCGCCAAAACAAATAATAGACTTTCGCGGAATTTTATTTTTATGAGCTCTTGTGCATTACTTCTTTTTATTATGCATCCGAATAAGAATAACATATTATGTCTTTTTATATTTGCACTTTTTAAATCAATAAAATCGACAAAGGGTCTGCAAATAAGTTCCAATACATGTAGATTTACGTGGGAAGTAAATTGTAACAGCCATTATTATGTATATCTCTGAGTCTGCGCTAAGTATAGATATATCGAAAATTTTATCACAGTGTTGTTTACAAAGCGAAAGAAGCACGTCATATTATAAGTATATATTTATTCAATGCTATCAGAGCTAATCTAACGGAAGAAAAGTGTTATAATGTGTCTTAGGGAGCGAAAATCAAGGTTATAATAATACTTATCGACAATAAATTACAATTTTAATGAGTTATATAAAAAAGAAGATGTGGTATGATTGCCAATGAGACAACTGCCCACAAGAGACCAAACTGACATATACATTAACAACTATAGGTCACAGTACGGCCTTCAACAATTAGCCAAGCCCATACCGCATAGCCAGCTATAAAAGAATGTTTTTCCTATTATGAAGATGTTGAACAAACTATACTTGACAAATTCGTTACAGTTGAAATTAACTTATGAAACATATTATTTTGTTCTCGGAAATAAAATAAATTTAAAACAAGATCCAAATTGCAATAAAAGAATATACACACGTACCAACATTCATCTGAAATACTATCACGCTGCTCATTAAATTCATACCTTTTCTCGCCTTTTCACTTTTGAATTCGATTGTTACTGATGGGTCTTAAGTACACGAAATCCTGGTTTCTTTCATCAGTATTTTTTATCTTATTTTTATAATCAAGTATGTATACATCCAAATATTTATATCCAAACGCATTATAAGTATAAAAGCACAAAGTAGTACATTATGGTTCACTGCACATAAGTGGTAAAACAAGTGTTGATTGATTGGTGTTTGATTTACGCCGCATGCGCGAAAAAAGCTATTTTGCGACGAGATCTAGAGCTTTTTCGAATATTTTTACATAAACAATTGTTTATAGAGGAGTCTTATTCTGTAATTATTGCATTGTATGTATGTGTCATTATAATACGTTATTTTGATTGGCTATCAGCAATATCTCGTCATTCTGGAATTGACATTCATTACACAATGAAATGAAACATTCATGGTGACACGAAGTCCCACAATGAAGTGCACAGGGAAATTAAAAAAATACTTTAAAAAACGTGTTTTCATGATCCTAGCTAAAGAAATGAATTATAAGTATTGGATGCTTCTTTTTGTAACTTCATAGGGTTGTAAAAGCGTTGACCGTGCTCACATTTTTAGAAAGAAGTGCTTTCGCTCTTCATACAATATGTACTTCGGTCAACGCTTTTACACCACAATTAATTAACAAAAAGAATCATTCAATTCTTGAATACTTAAGGTACACATCCTTTAGATATATTGTCTTTCATTACAAGAAACGTAATTGAGAGTGGAAAAAAGAAGATAAGGCGACATCATTAAAAAAATATGAAAACGACAAAAATATATTGAAATGAATATGTATTAAAAAAAGATACAAAAATCAAGATTGCTAGCATTGTCGTTCATATTGTTTGCTCATTTTCATCGTAGTATTATAAAAATGTGATACGGACATTTTCTTCATATACACATTTTTCTCGCATTTATCTATCTTTGTTACTTAATATTTTCTTGTGTTACTAGAAACGATTTACTCTAATTTGACCGTTAAAGAGATTGTGTAAAGGCTAACTATATCGACTTGATGATGAACAATGTTATGTTATCTTCATTTGATTGATATCTTCTTTGCAATTGGTTTTTAAATCATTTGATATTTAAAAACGTAAATAAATTTATTTTTTAGAAAATCTTGAACTTTAATTTTAAAGTAATTTGTTGAAAAGATTTCTCAAATGATTTAAAGGTCATTTTGCTCTCTCCTATATTTACGTCCACTTTGTTTAACATCGGACTGTTTTCAAAGAAATGTGTAACAATTAAATAAGTTTAAAATAAGTCAGTACATCAACTAATATCTATAACAGAAAACCAAATTTGGAAACTAAAGTGCGAAATACTAGCAAGTAATATGTAAATAAGTGCAAAGGAAAGAATTCAAATTAATCAAAATTAGCTTTCTAAATTAAATGAAGTTTGTTTTTATGCAAATACACATATATAATGTTTAAATAATTATAAACAAAACCTACCTATTGCTTTCTGTATTTACATCAATATTCCAACTGTCAAATCTTACACTAATTAATTACATGCTCTTGTTGAATCTTAGTAATCCGATTTAGATGATAGTCATATGTCCTGAATTTCTATTTAGATATATTCAGCTGCAATCTAATTCACGAAAATACGAAACTGTGTGGAATTAGAAATGACTTCTATTATCGCATAAGTAGATACGGTTATGAATGATCAATAAATATCTTAGTAATCAAGAACCGTATTCAAAACCCTCGGTTATTAAAATTATATTATTTTGGAAACTTATATAAATCTGTAATTATAATGACAATATTCCTTGTCATTTTCCCGTATAATAAGTTATTTTGCACACATTTTTGCAACTGAAGAGAAAATATCGAAATAACAAAGACATTTATTTCCCGTAAACTTGATATTTAGGGTTTCTAAATTTCTATAGAGTTAATATGTTTTCAACTGTGAATGTAACGAAACACGTCAGCTTCTATCCTCTATATTTTGTTTTAAGGTGGTACCTAACACTACAGGGAGATAACTCTGTAAAATCAACAGAACGTTTAAATGACGTTATGCTCTTAAGGGAATATTAAGCTTCTCAATGATCAAAATAAGTGTTTGTCAAACTGCTATATAACCAGTGTAATTTTTCTGATTAAACGGTTGGTTCAAATCTTTTGAATTTTTCATATTTTTGTCAAAGGGTCAAAGTAAATACTTTGTCAAAATTTTAAGAAAATTAAACGAGCCAAATTAATTTTAGTGAAAGTGTTAGGTACCACCTTAAACGCCTTTCCTTGATTCTTATGTTTATATATACCTGTTAACTAATAGTAAGATCTGTTTCAAATATAAATGAAGTACACTTATGCACGCAATAAGGGAATAGAAATAGATTCATACCAGCAATTTTTAAAGCTCTTACGTTGAAGTCATTGACTGTGACTTTTAATATCAAAAGTAACTTGTGTACACTTAGGCATGAGTTTGTTTATTTGATTGATTGATTGATTGGTTAATTAATTGAGTGAAGGATGCTTTACGTCAACTAGTAAGTTTGAAATGCATGCTCAAGATGGGGAAAAATACAAAACATATAAGTCGGAAACATGTGACCATAATGATTAAAATTCTGAAGTTGTGTTAGGTTTAAATTAAAAATATATTCATAATTTTATTTCAGTGAACTCAAGTTTCTTTAGTTATTTAACACTATTTATTGTTCTCGATATTTCAAACTCATATCAAATGCAGAACACTGAATGCTTAATATATTGCAATGGACACCAAATATTATTTCTTAACGATATCACATAGAATGTAATAAATTTACCTACAGAATGAAAGTGCAATTGTTGCATATTCTCGGGTCAAGTGTCGCAGATTCCCAAATCGCGAAAAGGTTTATTGACCACAGAATTTTTCAGTAGTCCTGTATCTTTGTGTTACTATGAATCCTGAATATCAAAAATTTTAAGAGCTTTAAATATACTGTTTCAAAAGACAATTTATAACTTCTATCACATGAAACCAAAAAGGCAGTAACCATTGACATATACTTTTTAAAAGCTTATAAACGTCCTTAGTAGTTAACCTTGAACTTCTTAAACATATCTCAGATATCAGATATAACTTGATTTATTAATTATTTTACTTATTCATTTATTTAATAATTGCTTCCTTAGACACACATAGTTACTTTCAATTATCATTTTACATAGCACCGCATATAAACGGTTTATAATTGTTATTAATTTTAAAAATTTTATTTAACTGATATGTTTTGTCAAATATGCTATTAAAACGAATAACATTAAAACACTTCCAATTTTCTGGATCATTACTTGTGTTTCGCATTTCTTTTCATGCAGCAAATGCTTCTAGTCATCATTGATGGATGGTAATATACTTAAGCTGGCTTTATATCAGATAATATCAACAGTATTTCATAAATTGTAACTACACAACAAGCGGAGTATAATAGCATTTCCTGATACATGATTTTTCTGAAAAGATAGAAGATTGCCAATACATGTTGTGTTCTATCAATAAGTTTATTATTCACGGTAGTAATTATTACTATATACGCAAAGGAAAGTATTTAATTTCATTCCATACGAATTTTCAATTTGAATTCTTATGATTACTTTTCTTTTGGTGAATTGGCATGATTCGTTTGCAATATTACATGTACCCTTCTCTTCAATAAGTATCCCTTTTAATGAAATCAAACGTTAGTCGGAAAAACAGGTCCACTTTTGTAATCGTCTCATAAGGAATTTAAATGAACGGACATGGTACGGACGACCTTTCTTGGTTTTGTGCCTGATCCGGTTTTATGAAACATCTGTTCAAATTTCAAGTGTATAGAAAAATATAGAAAAAGAGATGATAAAAGAAAAATAAAGTATAAATAAACTGCAATTCTGCCTGACTAGGCAAATGTGTATCGGTGATATCTAATTTAGCAAAGGTTCGTATGGTTTACAGTATAATTATTTCCTGTAACACACAAATTAATTAAACTGCTTATGATGTTGCCGTGTAAAATATACGACGATACAGTGATCAACGGCACTCTTGTATATCAGAGAATGATAAAAGTTGACCATTCTCCCAGAAATTGTAAACACGTTATTATTAATTATTGTTTTACCTACATCTTGGTTTTTTGTTTATCATAATGGTATAACGAGTTAAGTGCATTAAAGCTGTTAAGTGGTAAAATAATGTGCAATCCCTTCTCATTAATAACCAATCGTATGCAAATTTCTTAAATCTTATCATAATGTTGTTTTATAAGAATAAGTTGTTGATAGCATATCATTGATAGTCTTTGTTGAAAAACAATAAGTGATCGTTCTATTAGGAGATATTTATAGATTTTAATATGGTATGGACACGTTTTTGTTAAATGTTGGCTTCTTTGTGTCATTGACTTATACCTATATATCCTTTGATTAAAACAAATCTATATACAATATAAACCATATATGTCAACATGAAATAGCAAGGTTGAATGCAATGACTGTGATACCATTGGTAAGTGAAAAGCGGTAGAATCAATCACGTTCCAAAAGAATCAAATTGGATTTCAACACTGTACAATCATTACTACACATCGTCGTATCATTAATACAAAAACAATTTCCTCTGGAAATTACACATGCATGATTTATACTACAAATATGCACTTTCAGAGATAAAAATAATAAGCTTTACTTTGTACTCTAATTTTATGGCGCTTTAGATCAAACCTACACAATTTGATTGCATATCCATGAAGCAAGGTAAAACACTGTTAGGCACACATTATAAATATAAAATCAAGAAGAAGTGGAATGTTGCTTATAAAACAACTTGAAGTCTCCGACAGGTACGGTTAAATGATATTGCCCTATTGAAAGATTATATGCTTCAATAAATATACTTATCAGTAATGGACTTATCTTAAGATTGTAATTAGATTATAATGTTAACAATTTTCCTCGCTTGGAAAACTAAAACATGTTGAGATAAAAATGTAATTTGCTGACATATGATTTATTACTTCCGTTCATTTACAGTGTTCATGACCTTAAATGTCAACGCTGTGGTTCTGTGTTTGAAATCCCGCTTAGTTAAGGTGTGTTGAATTCTCATCCTACTTTTCGAGAATTTGCATTACGATTGCAGAAGGTCAGGTGTTATGGTATCCTTTAAACACCAATAATCAATGGTTTCATATATAGTCAACGCTAGAAACATTTGCCTCTAAGAGAGTTGATGTGAAGTTCTGATCTTAATTATTACTAACATCTTTACTAGTAATAAAAATGTTATAAAACAGACTAAATATTTGTTGTAATTTCAATTTGTCACACTCCAGTTGTTCATTTCTTCTGTGGTAAAATGTTTTTGATTTCCGTCTGAGAAATAGCCAATTGATAAATTTTACAAACATTATACAGCATTCAGTCTTTATGTTATATATACATGATATACAATGTATAACTGTGCGGAATGTATATCAAATTCGTATTATATTTTTGCTGTTTTATCTTTGTTTGAGTATCAATGATGAGTATTTTGCAGACGAAAACCGCGTCTGGGGTATAACATATTAAGCCTGGTATCTTCAATCACTGACATCTTTGATGGTACTTACAAAAACAAATTCTTTATCACTGTTGTCATTTACCAATTCATTATCTCATTATTCGTTATGTATATATCGTACAGATGCATGTAATACACATGAATAAGTAGGGAGCATGGAATGTGAAATGAATACTAGCATGTCTTCGTATTCGACTGATTTACGTAGCAGTAGTATAATCCTCGGAACATGCGTTCAGTAACTGTGAGCATTTGTTAATACGGCATAAATTGTTAGTTATTTGTTTGTTATCAGTAACCTCTTATTTTCTCTTTGATGTTTATTGTATGATATTTAGCTGTACGTTTTATGTTCTCTAATGACGATCTTAAACGACATCATTCGTTTTAATGTAGATGTAATTCATGCAACAGTTGTCGTATATGTATGCACTATTCAAGATTAAATGGGTTTTATTATTTAGAAAAGTATGAGTTAAAGGCAGATCTAGAGCTTGAAATGGTGTTTACACGCTTGTTTTTCATTGAATATCGTATGCTTGTTCTCTGCTTATAAATCTGTAGTGTTTATTGTATGGTTATTGTCTTATTGTAATTTACCATACATCTCCTTCGGCAACTATACTGAGATGTAGTATATAAATGCCAGTATGATGTGTCAACCGAACCAGACAAATATTCGTCACCGATCATTCACCAATCAGTCAAGTACGGGTCAACCAGTAAAGTCGAAGGTTGGAAGTATTTCAAGTGTGATATAACTAGTAATAAAACCCAAAAATCTATAATTGCTTCCTTCAACATTGAACACACTTTCATCAAAATAACCGAAGAGATTCATCAACAGTCTTTAATACAGATTGTGTCGACTGAATATGACTTCTTCTCTTAAAACAGTTAAACAGGGAGTAGATAATTTGCAATTAATTCCTTAAATGTTATTAACCATTAATTGATATGCAAACAAAGCCATGTGAAAGGGTTTTGCGAAATCTTATTACAATAAAACAAACACAATGTCAATCGACATCGCAAAAATTTGATCAATGTAGATTAAACTTTCCTTTTTTCTTCTTTTGATAACATAACATGCACCGAGACATATAGATTTTACTGCTGCTGGCACAGTTTATTTGTGAAAACGTCTGGAACAAAATGCATTTCCTTTACTCATATTGTATAATAACCACATCAAAGTGGTTCGAAATAGCAGGAATGATAAATGTCATGTTTCAATGGCCTTTTGGACATGCACAATAAAAATGAATTACTGGCGAAGTTATTTAAATCTCAATAAACCCATGCTTCACGTGTAATCCATTTCATCCTCTACGCAGCACAGGAAGCAGGATGGGACAAATTACTGGTCAAAGAGGGATGTTTTATAGGGAAAGCAATTCTCTATAACTATTTACTTGTAGACGACTGTGTTTTAAATAATCCATATTTAACTATCAGTCCGTTTTCTTTCCGTCTATAACTTAATTGCAACAACACTTGACGATTGTTTTTTTATTCGTATGAAGTAGAATGCTTGCAGGAAGCTGCCCATGAAACACAAAAGTAAATAAGACAAATCCTTTCACATTAAGTTCTTGCCTTGAAGTTCTTTTTTCTTAATTATTTCAAATTTTGTAGTCATGATCATGATACTAGTAATTGTATTCACGTTGCATTTAATTGAAACTAAATAAAGAACTTCGCATATATACAATGATACCTATCAGTTTGGTCCCTCGGCTTAAACGAAAGTAGTGTATGTTATATATGTTATGTAATTCAATTTCAATTTTGCGTACATATCTATTCGATATGCTGGTATAGTTCGAACATTGGAACACACCTATATATGTATGTGCAGTATTAATGCGGCGGTTAATTCACCTTAATATATAAAATGTGCCGTGTGCTTTTAAAACGCATCGAACATCATATAAAAATGACTAATACAAAATATCTATTTTTGATAAAATATTATATCTGAAAAAAAAACAGTAATGACTTAAATTTAAGCAAGGCAAATACTTTCGTTTCAAATGCAAATATTTGTATACAGTTCTTACAATTCTCTTAAAAAAGAAATTCATGATCAATTGCAAAGGGTCAAACGGAACCCCAAACTTAATCTGCGTGATTAATTATTGCTTTACAAATTGCAGCAAAAAAATATATAACAAAATTAAAAGCGAAAGCCAACAATTGTGTTATTTGATTATTTCCTTATTCTGCTTGGTGAAAATCAATTAGTATCCGTCAAAACTATAGACAATTATATCTGATAAATGGTAGACCGAGTTCATTAAAACATTTATTGACGACACTATATATATTGTATGTCAATGCTTACCAGCAATCGTAAATATGTATTTTCCCTGTATGTTTTAATATTAAACCAAAAGCTTTTATAAGTGCACTACTATTTTAGCAAAGGAAAACTTTTTTGTGCGAAGTAATTATTTTGATCTGAACAGCGTTTTAGTGCAGCTTTAATTTTAAAATATTTTTCTATTTTTAAGATGAGATTTTGAGTATTAAAAAGAAAAAAATACAAAAATTCCTTTTCAGAAATCAAGACAAATATGATATTGTTGTTTTTTATTAAACGATCGCTTAATATGACCTCCAGGTTTATGAGTTATCAAGAATTATCATCCTACTATTGACAACCCTTTGGATTATTTCAGACCAATATGGCTCACCTAAAACAATATTTTTACCCACTGGGTCGATGCCACTGCTGGTGGAGATTTATTTCCCCGAGGGTATCACAAACCCAGTAGTCAGCAATTTTTGTGCTGACATGAATTGTCATTGATATGGTTATATTTATAAATTTACTGTTTACAAAATATTTAATTTTTTGAAATACTAAGGCTTTTCTACCTCAGGCATAGATTACTTTAGCTGTATTTGGCAAACAAATTAAAAATTTTGGTCCTCAATGCTCTTCAACTTCGTACTTTATTTGGCCTGTTTTAACTTTTTTGGATTCAAGCGTCACTGATGAGTCTTTTGTAGACGAAACACGCGTCTGGCGTATATATTAAATTCCTGGTATCTATGATGAGTTTATTTATATATTGTATCATAACTATCTTTATCAAGATCGGTGGTACACCGAACCGGCTTACGAATTATATTCTTAACACTAACTTCCTATCGTTGAAATGCTGCAGCAGAAAAATTAGACTAGAGAATTTCAAAACTTTCAATAAGACATCTCACCCAGATTTTAAACATTCCTATTAATATTAAAACTTTAGGATAGATAAGAATTTAAATTTGTATCTGTTTGAAATCATTAGTGATAACAGTTGAATAATTATCTAATGGGTGGTAATTCTTTTGGGCGAAGAAACATAATAGATATAAAAATATATGATATACGTGCCAATGTGACAACTCTCCATTCATGTCACAATTTGTATAAGTAAATCATTATAGGTGAAGGTAAGGTCAAACATCAATCTATAAAGGGGAAAAACAAAGTGTAAAACCTTTCAAACAGGAAACTACAACAGTCTATTTTTTTTTACAAAACGAGAGACAAGTAACAGTTATGTACCACGTCAACAAACGACATCCGTTAAACAACAGGTTCCTGAATTGGAACAGATGAAAACAAATACAGCGGGTTTAACGTTTTAACAGGCAAAACATTTACCCTAATCTGAAATAATAGTGTAGCATCACAGCATAGAAGGACATACTATGACATTTTAATTAAAATGGCTTAACTTAATCAAAAGACATTTCAACATAGAATTTGAAATAGTTTGAAAAAAAATCAAAATATCCCAAAGTAGAACAAAACACTTCTCGGCGTATTCTTAACAATGCCTTAGATCATGTACCAAATTATTTTAAAGGGACAGTAGTTTAGTTTTGAAGTTTTTGGTTATTAATTGAAAACGCTATTAAAACACAATATTGCTTCCTAGTTTTAACAGAAATGTTGTTTGTAGAGCCCTAACTTTAAATACAATCCATGACAGCTCATTGATCATTTGAATCAGTTGAGCATCAACGGTTGTCCATTTTATATTGAAAACATATCGTTTATTATTTTAATCGTGGTACTAACATCGATAAATGTTTAAGATACAAGATTGATTGAATAGTTTTTATTTGTTTTTCGCTTGCTTTTAAAAATTGCGATGCTCCTGAAATCCGTACTTTTTGTCTTACGCGTTTTTGAAAGTTGTGTTGGTGTGTAATATCGATTGGATGAGTCAATTTTGTGATACATGTAAGATTGCGGGCTCTCGTCTTCTTCAAACATATATAAACCCACCACATTATGTGTGTGTCTGCCTTGAGTTGGAGCTAGTAAATCAGTGTTTCTTGATTGTATATTTTTATTATCATAATTGGTTTAACTTTGTTTTTTTGAATACATAATTCCTGTTTTGTTTTTTTTATCTTAATGTTGTTTAATTTTTATATGGTTTTGCCGTTTAAAGCTTGCTATGCATTGTGGGTTTTGTTCATTGTTGAATACGTACGATGACCTATGATTCAAACATCAACGTACTATGGTCTCTAGTGTAAAAAATCATACAAAGTCTCTTGTTTTATATTACAATAACCTAAATTAATTATACAACATTCTCCCATGAAAATAAAAGACTAGTACTTTTCTAAAGTAGGATACGTGTTGCTGTTTGTGAACTTAATTTCTTGCAACAAATTCATGCGAGATATAAGTAGATTCATTTATAACTACAACAATTTTGTGTTGCATTCAATGAATAATTGAAAACCTTGTTCTCTAAACGCCTACTATAATGCTATTAGTAAAATTAACACCTTTAACTCTTTAAATTGCACGTAGCATATCTTGATTTCTTCCTTTAACGTTGTGTTTGCTACGCACTTGATTACAAAATGACGACAATGTCCTTTTCTTAAATTACTATTACAATAGAAAAAAAAACAATAGCTGATTTTGCATAACCATAGTTTTCAATTCTATCAGTTATATGTATCTCGAGCTACAACACCGTAAGCTATTTCTAAATGTAATTTTGAAAATTACCTATTGAATTTAAAAGAATGATTGATTCTGTATCGTCAACCCTATAGAAATATTTCGGGATTCTTCCTGTTTTTCTCACTAAATTACTTTGATAAAATCGGTATAGCTATTCCGTTTTTAATTGATTGATTGAATTAAGATTTAATCATATTACTCAGTTGTATATGATATTAATGCACTTCATTAAGTTTAATTTTCAAAATGTATAATGCAACTCTTTCAGAGCATTTTAAGATTGACAATTTCAATCTATCTTGGGTAGATGAATATCATTATTTATGGGGTTAAATGGTACAAAAAAATCTGCAAGTATTAAAAATGGATTCGGTCGATAATTCTATCAACGTATGGCTTATCGAAACATTTATCCAGTTGGTCTGATTCGCATTAAATGCATGGAAAGAGACCATTATGAATATAAATCTAATTTTCAGTGTTTAACTTGTCAGTGGTCCAAGGGCTTGTACAGAAAGGAGAAAATAAATTAGCACAGTCTTTTAATTTCACCTTTCGGTATATTGATGATGTACTGTCCCTTAATAATAATAGATTCAGTGATCACTTACATTTACTATATCCAAGTGAACTTGAAATTAAAGATACTATCGACACAGATAAATTTTCTTCATAGTTAGACCTTTTTCTCGAAATGACTACTGATGGTAGGTTGAATACCAAAATTTATGACAAACGCGATGATTTTATTTTTCCTATAGTCAACTTTCAATTTCTGTGTAGCAACATCCCAGCGGCACAAGCATATGGAGTATATGCGTCTCAATTGATACGTTACTCTAGAGATAGGTCAAAGTACGTTGATTTGTTGAACGAGGAATACTGCTTTCTCAAAAGTTACTAAGACAGGGCTAGGAATCAATCAAATTAAGGTCATCACTCAAAAAATTTTACGATCGCCATCATGAGCTGATTGGCCATTATGACAAAAGTGTGTCAGAAATCATATCTGATATTCTTCCTCAGTCATTATAACCTTCCACCATTACCTAACTGAACAAAGAAATAACACGACGAGTGCCGTATACGGTGCAGGAAATGCTTACCCTTCCGGAGCACTTGATTTCACTCCCGGTTTTTAGTGGAGTTTGTCTTGTTTCTCAATTATTATTTATTACTGTTGATGTAAATGTCCTTTGGTTTTGTGAGTCTTTGTTTACGCCTTGGTTTTGATTGTTATTGTCATATACATATTCATTCATCAGATACAATATAATAATAATTTGAATAACTACTGGTCACGTGCAGCCTTCAGCCATGACCACAAGCAATGCCTTATACAGTTTAGTTATATATTTACGGTTCCGGCATGACAACATAAAAAAAACCCACAGAAGAAAACTGATGGTCTGTTTAATACTCAAATCAAAAATAAAAAAAGTACAAAAAAGCTCCAGGTACACGAATAAAATGGTAGAGTTCAACACGTTCTGAGCGAGTAATCTCCTCCTTACCTGGCATAGGAACAAACTATACAAATCAGTATGACATCCTTTCTCCTTTAGAATGGAAAGAAACACACAAATTAAAAATTAAATTAAGCACAAACATACTAGAACGATTTAAAATACTGGAATATTTGTTTCAAACAAGTTTCAAATAATAAAACATAATGTTTCTCAAACTAAAATATCAATACAGCAATGTTTTCAGAATTGTTAGAATGCTTCTAGTTGCAACACTATTGGAAAACAATGTTTACAACATTTGGTTCCGACTTTTAATCAATTGTTTACCTTACATAATCAATGTTCGACTTTAAGTTTCTATATTTTAAAACTTTTTACTTAACAAGACATGACACGTGACATATCAATGTATTTATTCAATTAAATAACAGAGAAACACCAAGCAAGACATTGAACTAAGTTAGTGAGTTGATTTTTTATGTGTAACATTGTTTACCAACAATAGACAACGGACACATAATAGTCAAAGGTATTTAAATTTACCACTTTCAAAAGAAGTCTTAAAGAAGACTATTTTATAACTAGAACTTATTTGGTACAGTCAGAAACTGTGTGTCTCCTTGGTATTATCTGCTGTGCCACGATATTGATTTTTATGATTTATACTTTAACCATGAAACATGCTATACTGGTATAGAAATATAAGCCCGGTGTCATTCATTAATCGTCATTAAATAATAGATCATTTTCGGTTTATTTCATCGTTGGAAAATCGCAGTTTACAATCTTTCAATACCATACTTAAGTAAAATGAACTTAATTAATCGTTTCGAAGTTAAATCAACGAACTACATACTGTCATTATGGTATATATCAAAGCAAACAACCGATGGAAATTTGGAATCCGAAACTACCTACTTAATTTTACCCTTCAGATAAATCGTTTTTCATTCCGCTTTCTGAGTTTTACCTTTTGTCGTTAATTTAACTGTTTACAGAATTTTAGAAACGCTTAGGTTTTTTTTACCTAAGCAATAGATTGCCTTTGTTATATTTGATATAACTTTTAAGAATTTTTGGTCTTCAGTCTTCAACTTCGTACTTTTTTGGCTTTTTTAAAAACTTTTTTTTTATTCGAGCGTCACTAAGTTTATATAGACGAAACGCGCATCTGACGCTTATACAACTTTTCAGTCCTGGTATCTTTGATGAGTTTATTTACCAATACTTTAAATGTGATGCTGTTTTATTACGAAGTTTGTTTATAACAGAATTGAGTCATTAGATTTGGTATTATCAGGAGAATTAAGGCCTTCAATGTTATACCACCCTCGGGAAATTATGCAGTATTTAAAGTCTAGTATCTTGTCACCGGAGATAATAATCTACATAGATAGAAAATGTATTCTAATGAACAATTCGTAAAACACAATCATTATAACACCAAATTAGCTCTTGCAAGCTTAGGAAAATATAACTGGATTTACAGAAAAATAAATTGAAAAGTACAACTGACCATATCAGCTTTCAGAACCTAACGCTTACGAAAACGCTTAGCAAAGGCTATTTAGGAAAGTAGAATGGAATAACATATGGTACAGATAAAAGCAAAGGGATAGTGTTGAATTAGTTTCGATTGCGCGCAAACCCTCTATCGAAAAACTCACACACATAATTAAATGCTTGACAAGTCCAGCTCCGTACACGATGGACACTAACTGAACAAAGATATATTATATACAATAGCGATTTATTATTAGAAACTGAATCATTTTTAGCTCTAGAAATATTACCTCCATAACTGGAAGGTGAAAACTAATTAACACGAATACGGTAGACTAATATTGACTTTAGGAAACGGATTAATATAAGCTAACAGCTTGTTTCTTGATCCTATTAATTATTTCACATGTATTATTATGTAAATGCCTATTTGTGTACAGTGCTTTACCTGAATTTAATTAATGAAATATGTTTACACTAATATTGACTTTATCTAGACTATCATCATCTGACTCCAGCTTAGCGCACGTTTGGCTATAGCTTTTGGGATAAACTTGGAGAGCAGTTTATCTGGAAATAATGTTAATTGAGAAGTATCATCTCTATTTATTTATAATCATTGCTATGGTATATCATATAAAACAACAATATCTTGTGACATTTCTGTATTTCTTTCCTCATTAAATTGCTCATGACTGGTATTCAGAGAAAATAGATAACCTTGAAAAAAATGGAAACGAAGAATGTGTCAAAGAGACAACACACCGACCAAAAATCAGACACCACCCTTAAACTACCAATGGATCTTTAAACAGCGAGAGTGTTTGCACCCGTAAGCAGGCTTCAACAATCAATACTAACAAAACCAAGGGTCTCAAGATAGATATAATTGACAATTGGAATACAGAATGTATTAATGAGACACCAATCCAACCAAACAGCAGAAAACAGTTGATTCCTCAAATAAAATCAGATATACAAAAACCAAAATATTCATCGACATGATTCTCTTACAAAATGTCCAAAACAGGAGATGTGTGATGATTAGTTATTCCAAATCTATTCAACTTCTCCTCTTGTCCGGAACATGCGTCAAATACTTGCAACTGGAAATATAACAACAAACAAACAATGTGTTCGTAAACTTATCTTTCCCTACTATTTTTTTTAAAAGCAGACATTGTGTATGTTTATATCAATAAATAAAATATCCTTCTGTTACTATCTTTGCGGTAATCGATGTATCTGATTTGCAATGTACCTCTACGAGCAGTGATTGTTATATCAATTGTATTCTTAAATGTAAAAATGAAATAATCCTTTGAATATGAAAGTAAATTAAAAAAAAGTCAAATGTCGTAAAAATCTGTTAAGAATAGTTTATATATGCAAATCAAATCAAACACAACATGTTAGAGAATTGCATGAAGTCAAAAGGGAACGAGGCATAGCTACATATAGCTATAGAGAGTCGACAGGGTAGGCGTTTTCTTGTTTTCGTGCAGCAGCACCCCAAATAACAATCCAAACTCAGGACAACACTTCTGATATCGTACTTGGAAACTTTTCAACTGAGTTTTACTGCGTGTAATGATATCCAAAGCAACACAAAAACAAATAAGAAAGATGGAACATGATAACAGTTACTCGTCTTCTCTTCTGAAAACTAGTTCCCAGCCTTATTTTCATAGACCACAAGTGTCATCACAGATACCAGGCTTACAATTTAATACACAAGACGCACGTTTTATCTGTATGTGACTCACTAGTCAGAACAGTTAAAATGCCATTTCGAAGAAAGAACATTCAAAATAAATAAAGTGCAAATTAAAGGTAGTTTAGACGCCATCACAAGTTGGTTGACCGTTATGGAATACCCATTTCACAAATGATATCGGATATGTTCCTTACGTCGTAACTACAACCCTATTCTCTTTCATAAAAGTGACCTACCGAATGAGACTATTTACCGGATTTGTTATCTCATAAGCAACACGACGGGTGCCACATGTGAAGCAGGATCTGCTAACCCTTCCGGAGCACCTGAGATCACCCCTAGTTTTTGTTGGGGTTCGTGTTGTTTATTCTTTAGTTTTCTATGTTGTGTCATGTGTACTATTGTTTGTCTATTTGTCCTTTTCATTTTTTGGCCATGGCGTTGTCAGTTTATTTTTGATTTATGAGTCTGACTGTCCCTCTGGTACCTTTCGTCCCTCTCTCTTAGCATAAGATAGACAAATCTCAATCAAAAGCATTAAGAATGTTAAGTGTTAAGTTGCATTGCCGCATTTGTTTCTCTCAATAGCAATAGATTATGAGAAATACTGCTGTTACATGTTTAGGAGGTCCCTCTCTATTACAAACTAGTATACAAAGAGCAAAAGGACCAAACAAACATTTCTTCTTAATAAGTCTTAATAATAAATAAAGAATTTGGCTTTATGAATATTTATGAGCGTCAATAATGAGTCTTCTGTATACAAAACGCGCGTTTGGCATACTTAATTATAATCCTGGTACCTATCAATACAGGTTACATCATTCAAATTGCCGATTTCAGTTATAACAATTGAAATCGAACATGTTTATTTTTTAAATGTGTTGACGATATTCGGAATCCAAATAAGGGGAATAAAATTTACTGAAAAGCTTATTTTTCTCAAAAATCATTATAAAGCAGGTTTAAGGAGTTCGGTGTTAATGTCCTACACCAAGTCGGGAAAATGGCAGTTGCTATCTTGAAGTTTGTTTCTGCGTGTGCTACATTCTCGTTTTTTGTTGCACTTTAGTGTTTCTGTTGTTTCGTTGTTTTCCTCTAACAATTGATGTGTTTCCCTCAGTTTTAGATTGTTACCCGATCTCAATCGTTTTATGACTTTCGAACAGCAATATACTATGTTTGCATTGATTTTTATACATCAATTGCAAACGTTTAATATGAAACAGTATACTGACACTGAGTAAAAGATTGTTTAATTATTTAATTAGTTATCACATTGTCGTCTATATAACACCTTCCTTGCTCTTATCAATGATTTGAGTGAGCACAATCCTAACCTCATGCGAGTTTTTTTTTTCGGCATGAAAATTACACCTTTTCTGTACGGTTTTTCATTTATATTTTGTTTGTATCAAATTCACCTACATTTAAGACTGGTCAAGGATAACAACATTTGGTTAAAAAATCCTTCAAATGTTCTTTGGAAATAAAAGTTTTTAATTCAAATATTCACGTGATGACCAACGCAAATTTCACTTGCAAGAACCTCATCTTTAAAATATTTCACCGGTCAATTTCTTTTTACGATATAAAACTGCTAAAAAATTGACATACAATTTTAATACCACAATTAACAACATTATTACTTCTTAAGTGGTTGTGTGTTGAAATAAACCAAAAATAATCTACATTTCTCATGAAATGGTGGGATATAAACTTAAGGTTCATTAAAAATATCAGGCTTAAAACTGAATACACAACGCACATTTTGTCTTATGAGACATGTCAGTTGCAGTCGAATCATTCTAGTCGGAAAACAAATTAATTAATTATGTTATTTTAACTTTTTGCTATGTATCGAGGGATAGAAACCCTTACTGTGTTTAATATATTTTATATTACCGGTATGTTAACAGTAGAGTTACAGAAAATGATCGGTTCAATCAAAGTTTATGTCAACTCATCAACAATTCATCAGATGGTTATACATTACACATAACTATAAAACACCATGTGATTGTTGACTGCAATTCATCATTAAATAATGATATCTGATGTGAGTAAAAGTAAGACCTCGTTTTCATGTCCATCCATTTAGCTTCATTTGTGAACATTGACTGAGCATGTATTGAAAAGTTAGTTAATTTGGACACTGTTATAAGAGACAGATAAAAAATACAAACATTATAATACAATAGCGAATAATATAAGACAAAAAAACTACCACAATCAATCAATTGGCAATGTAAATAAACTCATCATAGAATCCAGGATTGAAATTTGCATTTACGCCGGAGCCTGCGTAGGTTTAATTTAGTCTACAAAAATATCACCAGTGACGGTAAAAAAAAAATTTTTAAAAAATAAAGCACAAAGTTGAAGAACATAAAGGAACAACAATTCCTAAATATATTTGCCAACACAAGCTAAGGTAATCTATTCCTGAGGTTGAAAAGCTTTAGTAATCCAATATTTTAAAAAGTAAATTTGAACTTATCATACGTACGTGAGTATAAGTATATAACACTTTCAGGTTATTAACTTAAATTCCATCAGGATCGCGGCTGTGTATTTGAAAAAACGAAATGCATAACATTATTTAGTCGGTTCCGCTAATGGCCACTTGTACAACTACAACTTTACATTTAAGAGAATATAAAGACCTTATTGATTCCCATTTTGATATTATATTGATAACATTATTGACAATTATAATAATTGCAAGATCGTTCAATAGTAGTTCTTGTAAATTTGGTACGAAAAAATTATTGCATTCGATTTTTTGTTTTTTTTTGCTGAACCCTAGAAACAAAGATTTACAGAAGATTCTTGTTTTTTTTTTAATTAAGGATATTAAAGAGAATGACTTTCAACAAGTACGCTCACAAATAAAGTTAACGTTTGTAAGTGAGCGTAAAAAATCAAAAACAAAATGGCGAAGATAATGACAGGCTTAGAATATAATAAATGTAAACCAAATAGTTGATGTTAAAATAGGGGTTTCAATGATATACAAGTGTTAATATTATCGCTGAAAATCCAAATTTACTTTGAATGCATTCAACAAAGGTTACCAATAGATTTCGTCGATATCAACATCTTATGTACAAAGGAAATCCCACCGCCCTAAGGTATTAAACAATCTTTATCGCATTTTAAAGCGGCACAATTTTATCTACCTTCGTAGTCCAATTATTATATTTGACGTATAATATGTCATTATTAAGAATGATTAAGGGAAATGTTTTTCGATTTTTTTTATATGATTTGATTTCAATATTCCGTGAAACTGATATTTTTAAAAAAAATATGTAAAAAGACACTTTTCACGGAAATTGTAAGTCTGACGATAAACAGTATATCAGAACACATGGTTGAAATAGGACATATATGATAGTAATTGTATTTCTTTTTTATATTTTTTGTTATGTTTTGTCTTAAGCAATTTCTTTCATGTAATTGTGAATCATGACTATCTTGACAGTAACCTATTTTTTTAAATTTGGCATTCAAATTTATGTCACGTAAATTCTAGACTTATGACTAGCAGGACAGTTAACCATGAAATGTTTTATCTGTTTTGTAACATAACGTTATTGTTGACCTGTGTACAATGCTACTCTTTTATCATGGATTGATGTGAGTAACTTCGGGCCATGCGACTACTGCCTAATACATTTAACAAATCTATTATCATAAAACTATTGTCTCATAAAAAACTTATCCAAACTGCCTTTTTTCTAAACAAACAGTAATTTTTTATTTCATCCTATCACTTGTATTGAAAAATTCATGTATGAAGTCATGAATATGACTGCGGTTTTCCATTTGGTTCAAGTGGTTGAGGGATTGATTTTTTCAGATTAATGAACACAATTATTTTTATTTTTATTAGGAGTTTGGTGCTTTTATAAATAATTTTTATAGAATAAAACAAACAAACTTCCTTTTGGTCACAAATGTTAAAAGAGAGGTTTCATTAAAACTAAATATATTATCAATTATTCATTATATAAAAAAGAAGATGTGGTATGATTGCCAATGAGACAGCTATCCACAAAAGACCAAAATGACAGAGACATTAACAACTATAGGTCACCGTACGGCCTTCAACAATGAGCAAAGCCCATACCGCATAGTGAGCTATAAAAGGCCATAATTGTTTTATATAGGATAATTTCATTATAGAATTAATTCGAAGTAAGAACGGGTTTTTTTAAGTAGCTCTTTTTTTTAATTTACACTAAGGCTCGGTATTTTTGTTACTGCCAATTTAGTGAAAACGAACATGATTCATTATAGAATCAAATGTTTTAAGTGCGTTCTAATGGAATTCAAACTTTTGTTTAGTTTTTGTATCAAGTCACTTGAATGTTAAAAGTAAAATTACAAAAATAATGAACTCCGAGGAAAACTCAAAAAGGAAAGTGTATTATCAAATGGCAAAATCAAATAAAAAAACACATCAAACGAATGTACAACTGTCATATTCCTGACTTGGTACAGGCATTTTCAAATGTAGAAAATAGTGGATGTAACAATAATGCAATTATAAAATAAAATGAAAAGAATTTAGAATTCACATCTAACTATTTGTAATACATGATGGACTTTGTAATGGTCCTCTTTATAGTGCCTGTTAAAGACGGACATTGATTTGGAAGTTACAAAGACATTAGTGGAGATAATGTATGTATCTCCTCTCCGAGAGGTCACGAAAGACTTGTATATAGTGCATGATAGTGCATAATATTTAATATAATCTTTTCTGTAAAATCACATTACCATGAAAAGTAAAGGAAGCTCTTGATTTGACTGTGAGTTCTGAACAAATATCGAGTAGTTTCGTGTAAGCTTATCACCTATTTGAATCATTTTTCGCATGCTTTAAGATTCTACTGTTACATTAGTGTAACGAAGTTATTAGCCTTTGAAGGTTAGATATAATAGTACATAGTGTGTTAATCCCACGATCTGTTTGTGAAAATGTGTTGAAATTAATTTGAACAGGAAGTAAACAAGAAACAAGAAAACATAATTCTATGAGTTTCCCTCTGTTCTGTGCAATTTTCGTTCATTGGTGAAATTAACAAATGATGTCAAATAGGCCAACATAAATTCAAAGCACTTATATATATATATATATATTGATCAAATGCAAAAAACAAATAACACGTTCGTCTTCAAGTAACGATAATTATGTTTGCTTTGTGAGAGTTGCTTTGTTCCATGAGACGACAACAAAAATGACTGCATCATGTCTATTAGCAACCCGTTATCATATTATTGTAAGTATTGCTCTCTCATCCCATATTAAATACAGCGTTAACAAACAATGAACTTTGTACTATCCTGGTACTTAATATATATTTTATATAATTATGTAGATTGTTTTTATATGTACGATAAAAGAGATGATCTTGCATTTCCTATTGTTAGTTACAAAGTCTCAAGATGATGTTTGCACCATCGTAGGGTGTTTTTAAATCTCCACACTCGTGTATGAAACAACCATTTTTTTATTGCAAGAATTATCTGTATAACTGAAATAATAATTACATCAGGATGTTCAATATCACACACTTTTACTTAATTCATTATCCTTACAAGTATATCATTCGTTTATAGGAATCAATGTGCAGACATCTTTTTGGTGGTTATATTCTGTACAAAGCAAACACACGTTTTCAGTAGCATCAAAAGATACTCATATTATAATTATATAACAAAAGAGGGGCGAAAGATACCAGAGGGACAGTCAAACTCATAGATCGAAAATAAATTGACAACGCAACATATTTTTGATAAAATTAAAGTCTTTTAAATGTTTTAGAGATATCGAGTTTTTATAGTGCATGAAAAATAACATGAGATTTTCTATGAAAACAAGTTACACCAAATATTAAAGGTTACTGCAGCTCTTAATATGGCTGAAATTCTGGAAAAAAATCACCATATCGCGTGCATTCAAATTGTATTAAGCCATAAATTTGATACAGTGATTAATATTGTTGTATGTAATTATATATTATGTGACAATGATATCATCTTTTCGTGTCAATGTAAATAACATTTTGAATTAAACTTGATCAAAAACTGAACAATTCTAAATATTAACGAGAAAATAATAACTTAAAACATACAATGTAAAATTTTTTTACACTATTCAACTAATGTGAAAGTACTTGTATTCGTGGGGAATCAATTTTCTTGAATTTCGTGGATGAATTTATCCACGAATTGAAGTGTCCAACGAAATCAAACAACCATTGTCCAAATCAAGACATTGAAAGATCCCCATGTAGGTTTGACTACTGACGGGAAGAATATATTTAATATCACTAAATCGGAGAATACCATTATAGTATTCACAGGGCAAACGCACCATGAACTACAACTGCAGGTCATATTATACCCATTTAATTTTTAAAAAACTAAATTGTACACTTTTTGATCTTATAATTCTCGTAAACAAATATTTTTGATCGATGAAAGTCAGATTCCCGGTATTGATATGCTATGATAAAGTGTTCATTTTATATCCTCATAATTCTCGTACTTATGGGAAATAATAATTTCATGCTGGGTTTTCTTTTGATAAGAATTATTTTACCATCCAAGATACGTTTATTGCATTTGTCTATGTAACTGTTTTCTTCAGGTGACATGTGTATGGCCTAATTAATACCTTTGACGGTCTTTAATCTGTTGATCACTGTATCTCGGGTTGATTAGTGTGATCACAAGGATTGACACCACTCAATTTTTACTTTGCAATTTCCTTCAATCCAGACAATTTATAACATTTGTTTAAAACGGCTCAATTTTTAGGAAACTTTCAATCTAAGAATTTAAAATCCCACGAGCATGTAGATGCTGCTCAAATCACGAAAAATGATACCCACGAATTAAAGTACTTTCACAGAAATTTATACTAGTATGACTTATAATTTGAATCACCCGTTTAGTGCAATTTTTCTGATTGAAATTTCCAGGGAGTTCAGTTTTCTTTTTGTTTTTTAAATTAAAATATATACTTTTCGAAAGATTTTAAAACTTTGTGGACATTGTATTCCAAGGAAGGATAGAAAATTTTCAATCTTTATTCAGTGGCAAACAAATAAATCTAACAGAACAAATACTGAAAGTTTGATGGTTCTTTCAGTTTGGCGAACTTATGCAATGTGTTTGCAACTCCTTTTTCGTAGATGGAGACTATTGTGTATTTACTATTTGAGTGTGTGCGAATCAAACATACCTTTACAGTACAAGTCAACCAAACGGTATTTTTTTCTCAAGCTGCAATGAAAATCAATTTCTTTAAACTGATCAACTGATGAGTAAAGTTGGTTAATTTTAAAGGAAAATTTTTGGAAGTATAATGAAGATGTGATAAAGATATTTTTCGCATGCAACTCAACATGATTGTTTTCTTTCATAACAACGATACATACCAAACATACTGTTATAAATATATATGTTTTCATTATGTGTTTTTCACTGATACTATGTAACTTAGGCGTGTTGTTTTAATTTAACAAGGGTATTGACCAATCGAGTGTTGTATGTGAAAACCTACGCGGTCCGTTGGTAGAGTGTACGATTGTGAATCATATTTGATATTAAAATCAATGATTGTTTACATTATATTTTATATGCAAACCATATGAACATTCAATTTAAGCAACATTGTGTTGATACAGCATGATCAGAGATTGTTCTGGTAATCTATAAATGTTAGTAGTCATTCGTTAATTAAACATTCAAGTGATTATTATAACAAAACTCATTCTTCTGATGAATAAAAAAAAACAAATATATGCATACAGGTAAAAACAATATTTATGTTTACCGTAAATCATAATGTTGATACCGTATCTTTCAAGCAAAATCAGTTCAAGTATGGTGTGCTGCACAATACTGTTGTATTAACCAATGCATCACAGCATTTCCTGCTCAATTAAGTACACAACATAATTTAATGAGATTACCTCTAGTTTTTTGGTGGGGTTCGTGTTGCTTATTCTTTAGTTTTCTATGTTTTGTCATGTGTACTATTGTTTGTTTGTCTTTTTCATTTTTAGCCATGGCGTTGACAGTTTATATCCGATTTATGAGATTGACTTTCCCTTTGGTATCTGTCGTCCCTCGTCCCTCTTTCAAGTCAAAATTATTATGGCTTATTTAAAATACAAAAACAGAATTTAAATGTTATGTTATTAATGGAACAAATTGATAGAACAAATTGATCAATGGAAAAAAAGAGACATTCACAAAAAATCTTCATTACATATATCGGCATCGACTTTAAGATATATCCTAGAGTTAGAACACGCTTTTTTCATAAGATAGTACATGTATTAACCAGCACATTAAGATTGGAGGAAGCAGATTGTTGAAACATAGTTTGTTTCCTACGGAAAATGGCTTACATGTAAAGAACGCTCGCCTGCCCATAATTTTTCTAGGCATTATGCTAGCTTTCCATGGTATCTATATTACACTTACCGTAAGAAAATTGCTTGTTTACATAAGATGTTGAAACGCAGTCGAAAGATGATTTATAAGAAAACCTGTTTGCACCGATAATTGATTGTTAAGGTGGTACCTAACACTACAGGGAGATAAATCTGTAAAATCAGCTAAACGTTTTGATTACATTGTTTTGTTAAGGGAATATCAAGCTTCTCAATGATCAAAATAAGTGTTCATCAAACTCCTATATAACCAGTGTAATTTTTCTGATAAAACGGTTGGTTCAAATTGTTTGAAATTTTAATATTTCTGTCAAAGGGTCAAAGTAAATACTTTGTCAAAATTTTATGAAAATTAAACGAGCCAAATTAATTTCAGTCAAAGTGTTTAGTACCACCTTAAATACTTAAGCAAGACATTCGAGGTGCTTAATAATCAAAACGTGACGTACGTTATCGAAAAGCATTGCTTTAAAACTATGAGTATTCTACTGTAATGAAATAATGGATGATATACTAATTGCTTATTTTATTATAGTTATCCATTGATGCGAAAATAATTTATTGTAACGTACTTTATAAAACTTGGTATGCCTTTTTCTTCAAATAAGTTTATTTTCTTTATAGTTTTGATATTTGTTATGATAAAACGATATAAATATATCTACTAATATTTACATGAAACAGATGCATATCGCATATTCTTTAGAAAAATCTTTTGAAGTTTTCAAAATAGTTACTTATAGTTTATACTGATAATGTACCTGTTATATTCACATATAAAAGAGTCCGTTCTAATACGCCAGACGCGCGTTTCGTCTACATAAGACTCATCAGTTACGCTCAGATCAAAACAGTCACTTAAACGGGATCATTTCAGTGAACCTCATAGAGTCCGATAGTAGAAACGACACAGATTTGCGTTTAAATTAACCACATACTTCTATTTACCTAAAACAAAAAGGATAACCGCTAGATAATTGAATTCTGATTTTCAAACGGAAATTACGAGTTACACTCATCATTCTTATTAACATAGTCATCCACCCAATTTCTGAAATTATTTATAAGTCTTAGCTTAAATTTATTTTTTTTATCTTAGGAAAAATCGAGAAGACCACATAGCAAAAGTATTGAGCTCTAACGGAAATTCAAATGAAAAGTATTTTTAACAAATGGCAGAATCAAAAGCTAAAACACATCTAACAATTTGATAAAAACTGTTATATACCTATTTTGTGTACAGGTATTAAATTGATATAAATAGAACATGTTGGTCATGAAGTTTAACTGAAAAGGATTGTGCACAACAAAGACGTGCAAATGCAAAAACATATAATACCATGTGGAAGTAAATGTCATCTTCAGCCTACATGTAGGACTGCAATTACCGATGAAAACTAACTACATGAACTATGCATTAATATAAAGTTTTTATTTAGCCTTTGAATTTTAAAATTATTACATTTTCATGTAACTTTCATATGTTTCTTTAGATGAAGGTGTATCTTTAATAAGTTTGTAAGATATTTGAAAAAACAATACCTATATGGTCAAATTACTCATATAGTCCGGCCCGTTCATAACCAAGCGAGAATATACTCATATGGTCAGACTATATGAGTATACGCATATGGTCATGACCATACGCGTATGATTTAAATACTCATATGGCACGGAACATATATAAAAGCCGCAAATCACAAAAAAATTCTCAAGACACAATCGCAATATGCGTGTTTGTCATCAAATAAAACAACTGACACAGAATTGTTCAAAACTAGAGTTTTCAATTGGACCTGATATGCCATATAGAATCATTCAAACATTAAAACAAACTCTTTTAATTTGAAAAAAGAGCAACAGACGTATGACAGCTTCACATTATACAGGCGGAAATAACTTTTGATAATATTAATTTTAAGATACTAAATCTTCATCTTTTTATCTTTTACAGTTCTAAATGTTAAAGAGGGACGAAAGATAACAGAGGGACAGTCAAACTCAATAATCGAAAATAAACTGATAACGCCTGGCTAAAAATAAAAGAAGACAAACAGACAAATAATAGAACACATGACACAACATAGAAAACTAAAGAATAAGCAACACGAAACCCCACCAAAAACTAGGGGTGATTTCAGGTGCAAAATGACAGACAAAAAAGTAGCTTACAAATATCTTCTGCATCGAAATAAATATTGATTTAAGAAAACAAGTAAAAAATGTGAAATATAGAACACTTTGAAGCGGCTAAATATCTGTCTTTTGGGTAGACATTTACCTCAAAAAACATTTTATTGTTCACAAGAGTCAGATTGTTCTGGATTTATAAGTGTTTTAATTAAAAAAAAAAACAAAATTGGTTTTAAGCATATTCTATTTTGATAAATATGTGAAGGTGTACCCTATATATTCCGTTAGCAGTGCATTGTATTAAAAATGCAGTGCATTTTATTAAAAAACAAAATTGTTATAAACATAAACACAGATGAATAGTTTGACCGTGCTGTTTGATAAATTGTCCCTCCATCACGACATATGTTTTAATTCACACTTGTTATACTCAATACATTTTTTGGAAGCCTCCAGCATCATTGAAGAGATATTGACTGTTGAAATGCTTATTTCATATAATGCAGTAAATTTGAAGCCGTTAATTTGATCTTATTAAAACTGGTTGATGTCACACACCAGGATGGTTATTGTAGCTATAATAAGTGATTTTAATTTGTGATTATCGTTGACACACAAACTCTATCAACGTCAGCCAAATTATGATAAAGTCAGGAAGACTTATAAGAAACAATCCAACTCCCTCAAATTATGTTACAAACGCTTAAGAATTATACTGTATACTGTGCTTGACCATAATAATTCCTGACCTATAAAAAATGTTACTGCTATTATTTAATTGTCCGCGTCACAATTATCCTGTTCATTCTCTGGTAATTTTAGATCTTCTACTTGTACCATTCACAACTAATACCAATGACAGAATATCGAAGACAATCATAAGAATGACAAAGTAAGCTTATTTATGTGATGATGCTTGCAATTGTTTTCCAAATTACGCTGCTGAAAAGTTGCCTTCAGCTTAACAAAAAAGACATAATCAAATTTTACTAACACTTCAACGTATAAATGTCGTAAAAATTGTATTACTAGACTGGTATAATTCAAGTTTTATGTCATGATGACATTTTATCAGAAAATCAAATCTTCTTTTTTGCTGCTGTTAGACTGAAAGCGGAAAATTATAAATGATATATTCTATTATTTTACAAAAACTTAAGACACAAAGTCCATTTATTGATAAGGTACTAGAATGAGGGAGACATCTTTTTCAATTAAAAAGAAAATTTAAAACAATGCAATACTTTATGTTTAGATTTGCAATACTGTACTTTTAGATTTTCAAATTTCCATGAGGCAAATTAATTGCAGTACTGTATTGCATGCTTTCGTAAATATTTGTAAATGACATTGTTTCCGCTGTCTTAGTTTGAAGATGTGTGTTGTTGATTTAAAAGGTGAGTTTAACCATTTCTGTTTATTTACTGTTTCACTTCAGAAAAGTTTATATGACTATAATATAAATGGGATTATTAAGAAATTAATTTTCTCGATTACAAATATTCGATTTTTCTATTTATCAAATAACGGATATTTTTTTAGGACTAAATTACAAAGCGTATATAACAAAGGGTATATTTAGCACAATCAACATATAAATACTTTGAAAAATTCTTAGAAGGTTGCATTATCATATTGAAAACGTAGTAAACAAAGATCGTTTAGTCCAGGAAATTCCAGGAAGCAGATATTGAACTGCGACAGGCTAATAACCTTTTTAAAATTTTGTTTTTAAATTTACATTTAACAATATTATGATGAACAATCAACGTGAAAGGAAATTAAATCTGAGATAGCGGATATTACTATATACATCGAGGTTTAATATGATCTTTAACGTTTTAAGATTGTAATAGCTAATGCGGAACTATGACACGAGGCAAATATGTTTTTCAATTTTCATGGTATTATAATTCAAACTAAATGGTTGATTGAGTACCTCAACTGTATTTATTTATTTCTTTATTTTGTTTTACTCAGATTGGGCGTCTTTTTTTGTGTGCGATGTGAACAACAATTCCGATCCGATTGGAAACTTTCAAATAGAGGCCAAGACACCCGTATTTAAAATGTATAACGATCTGTTTCGTGCCTAAAACTTTACATAAAATATATGAAAGGTCAGTAGATTACCAGTCGCAAATTAGATAACTGCTCTTATCTCGTATTCAACGTTCATCACAAAATTGCTCTAAAGTTCCCGTCATTTATATCGGTTACTCACTTTTCAGAAGAAAACAATAGATTCACTGTTCATTTTTTTTCTTGACAAGCAAATGCATTATGTTTTTTCAACCGAATGCTATGAACATACTTTTTTGTAACTTTACTTATATCAGCAAACGATATGATTTATCTAGAATACTAAATACCTAAATCCAGACACGGGTATAAAGGATGCTCCTTAAAGTTTACAAACAATAGTTTTCTTACTTTTATTTTCTTTATACAGCCGCAGTTATTATTCAAGACTACTATGACATCAGCTGAAAATTACTTTAAAATTACGTTCAGGGAACTATAACCAATCTTTGACATTGAATAAAACCAAAAAAGTAAGATAAGTTATAAAAGGCTACAAAACGACATATGAAAACATGAAAAATTCAACGGCCTATTTAATGTATTAAACAATGAACGAAAAAAAAAAAACATATGACATACAGCAACAAACAACAACCACAGGTTTCTGCCATGGGACAATAACATACAAAATATGGCTGGAATGATACATAAAAGCAACAGTAGTATACCGTTGTTCAAAACTCGTAAATCTATGGACAAAAAAACAAAATCGGGGTAACAAACCAAAACTGAGGGAAACGCATTACATATAAGAGGAGAACAACGACACAACATTAAAATGTAACATACACAGAAACGGAGTAAGCATTAGACAAAATCCGATGAGAATAACAAATATAACATCAAAACGAAATACATGAATTTATGATAGAAAAGTACCGTGACACGTCTTATAGTAATGTGAATTCACACTAAAATACATGTATGTTAGCAGGCTCCAAACTTTTCAACTAACCTTTATCATCTGAGTAGAAATACGACATAAGAACTAATTATACAACTTAGTTAAAAAGGACTGACTTCAAAAGATGGATACAAAGCCCATATTCACTCAACGAAAACTAAAAAAGATACAGTGTACAGAACTGCGAGTACTCGCAGATACTGAAAGCTACTTCTAAACCTATAACAACTAATAAAAAATAGATTAGGCACTAAGAATAGAATATGATTCATTATACAACACAACACAGCATAAAACTAATTACTATACATAAAGGTTACAATAGTTTCCCGCTGTTTAATAGTCATGACTCGAATAAGCAAAATGAAATCCGTGTCGTAAATATAAAGCCATAAGAGACAAATAATACATCAACAGAAACACTCAAACACCAGCATATATTCGTAGAAATGATGTTGAAGGCAGTCATTTGATAGTCTCTGTTTAATTTATTCAAAATAAAATCCCAAGGTTGGTTTGAATACAATGATATCGCATATGATACAAATGTATATATTCAGATAGAGTCATAATGACTGCAATTTACGATAAAGCAATACCGATATGTTATTTTGAAGTCAGTATATAAAGTTGAACAATAAACAAATTCAGTTCTGACAAGATGACAGCTGCGGTCTGATAAAAGAACTACTCAGTAATGTTGATTGAAACGTTAAGTAATATATTTTGTTTTATCAATACTTTTAGGATATATTGTAATTGAATATCTATTTTAAGTGTGTATACATGTATTGTCTAGAGTTTTAGTTGTCAATCTTCTCAAACCTGGATATAATACAGGAAATATGTACAAAATAGGATCAATATGAACAATAAATAAATGTGATATACATGTAGGATATGGAGGTGCAATGGGGACGCTGAAATGAGGTGGTCTGGGACGAAGTGAGATGGTCCTTTTGGTGAGGTGCGATAATTTAGTTTAATAAAACTGGGAATGTAAATGTGGAATATGTCAGATAAGACAACAACCTGACCAAAGAACAGACAACCGCCGAACTCAACCAGTGGGTCTTCAAAAGATTTGCAGATAATATTTAATAATTTTGCCAGCCTAAAGTTAGTATATAGACACTTAACATGCAGTTTCAGTTAAAATAATCTGTGATCTATCTTATTCCTTGTTTTCCTTTTCGGCAGCCGTAAAATATGTTCGCTTATTGTGTTTCGTTCTGACTAACCAAGAAGTATTTGTATTTTAATCATTTAGCACCTGTTTTTCAGTCAAAGCAATTAGTACTGCCTTAAAAGAAAAATAGTTTGTTGGTGTAGCGTTAATTTTAAAAACTATTTACAAAATATAATGTACATTTCAATGATGACCGGAAACTCAATGACTTTCTTTTAATCAAATGCGTGTTTTACATAAAAAGCAACTTCTAACAAACAAATAAAGTTTAAACTTCTACATGATAAACATTTTAGTAATCCCTGGCACTTCAGCGTACCATCGTATCAACAAATAAGCATCACAATTGACAATTGCACTTCGGTTGATCAAGAACGCACTTCCGCGTTAAACTATTGCACACCAGCGTCACCATCGCGGTTCGTGGTACCATTGCGGTTCAGAGTCCTACATACAATATATTTTTAAATTCATACGGACAATATAATCAAATGTGAATACTAAAAAATTCCAAAGAGTTTTTACACTTTACACAAATATTCCCCATTCTTTACTAAGAGTTGATATAAATTTGTTGCATAAAAAAAATGGCGAACGTAGATACAAATATCTTGTCTTGGGAAGGGATAAATCGTACTTTGTAAAGAATTATTTTTATTTAAACAAAAACTTCTCTGAAAATGACAATATCAAGATGCTCGATCTCTTGATTGCCAACATATTTGTAACGTTTGGAGGACATGTTTTTCAAAAGACTTTCGTTATTCCAATGGGAAACAATTGTAGCCTGTTCTTGCAGATTTGTTTCTTTATTATTATGATACTGACTTATACAGAAAGAAAGATAAGAAGTTAGCAATTTTTTTCAACTTTACCTTCCGCTATATAGATGATGTTCTCTCACTGAATAATTCAAAATTTGATGACTATGTTGAACGCATCTATTCCATCGAACTAGAGATAAGGATACAACAGATACAGTCATGTCTGTCTCATAGCTTGACTTACATCTAGAAACTGACGATGATAGTCGGTTGAATACGAAACTTTAGGACAAAAAAGATGATTTCAGTTTTCAAATTGTGAATTTTCCGTTTGTTACAACATTGATACAATATTCCTGGGATTGTATTTTATATAAGGATTTCCCTACTAGAGGGTTGCTGATCATCAGAAATCATCCAAATGGTGAAGTTGAAATTGGTTGGTTGGAATAACCGTATCACAGGATATGTTCCTTATCTCGTAACTTCAATCCTCTTCCCTTTTCACCACGAATGTGACCTTCCGAATTAGACTTCTTACCGGGTTTGTATTAAAATAAGCAACACGACGTAGCACCTGAGATCATCCCCAGTTTTTGGTAGGGATCGTGTTACTTAGTCTCTAGTTGTCTATGTTGTGTCTTTTGTACTTTTATTTGTCTGTTTGTCTTTTTATTTTTAAGCCATTACGTTGTCAGTTTATTTTCGATTTATGAGTTTGACTGTCCTTCTGGTATCTTTCGCCTCTCTTTTGTGAATGACAAATGATAAAAAGCGCAAATATAGCTAACTAAATCATGTTTCAAATTACCAGAAAGTTTGCATTTTCACGTTTGTCCAGACACGTGAAATTGCGGATAGGAAAAAACTAAATGAAAAAACCTCAGATATGAGCATACCATACGTGTACGTTATATATGTTGATGTAGTTCTTTTGACTAGCATATCTTGCGTAAACATGTCATTTGTTAGAGCTGCTTGTTAAAGGATGTACTGCAGCTACGACTGCTGCAGCTATAACATTTGACACGCGACATGCAAAAACGACCCTGATAGCAAAAGATTTTGTAGTCTCGGATTTTTTTATTATCTTAACAGATAAAACTTATGTTATCGTTAATGTAAAAAATTTGACAACGATCGGTGAAATATTAGTTGAGAAATTTTCAACTTCACTCTACATAAAATTTGTTCTAGATTACGTTTAAATCAGTTAACTTTGAAATCGAATACTTTGACGACAGTTTAAGTTTGCTGCCATTTGCAAGTTTATTCTTCTCCTGGTGCTTGATAAAATGCAGCCTAATTCCTTCCCAACAAATGGACGGAATTTTTTTTATATAGATATTCTTGCCGTGCACGTGAAATTCCGACTGCAGGAATGACTTCAGGAGCCAATGGACCGAACTGTTCAAAAATACGGCGAAGAATATTTGTTTTTAACTCATTGCATTTTTCTTTTACAATAAATATTCCCGGTTTATCATAGCGGCAGATGAAATGGTGGTACTTTCCGATACCTTAAATAGATGTAAAAAAAAACCAGATAAGAATTGTTTCAAATCTTCATTGCTGTGTAGTTTCATTGTTCTCTTGTTTACACTGAACGACTTCTTTTGTTGATGATGAACTTTAGAAGACATCTGCTAAATGAGTTACAGAATCAGAATTTGTTCGTCAGTAACTTTTTGTCTCGACCAAATCCATTATCTACCAAACATCTTGTACGACCAGGGAACTGCATCATGAGGCTGATATTGTACAGTAAACACACTCGAACACACTCAAGCCAAGATAGTCAGTCATAAACCGATTTTTGATTTCATTAACAGAACAAAAAATAATAATTTTCATTTTTTTAGCGTCTTTTTTATTTTCATTTCTTCCTTTTTTTATTTTGTCTTAAAACAAAGATATCAAATAGCATGAACTCCTAATCCTTCCAAGCACTAAGTTAGGAATATAATAGCTGTTTTCAATTCGTTTGATGTGTTTTATCATTTGATTTTGCCATTTGATTAGGGACTTTCAGTTTTGAATTTTCCTCGGAGTTCAGTATTTTTGTGATTTTACTTTTTTTTCAAGGACACTGTCGGTTTTTCATGTGGTTCGTGTTGCTGAAATATCAATTTTCTGTGTTATTTTTGTTGGGTTTTTTTTTTTGTTGTTTTTCGTCGCTTGTTTTTAAAGCATGCTGTTTTCTATTTCAAATCGGTTCATGATTAACAATTTCACACTTGGTGTCTGATCGTATGTTTATTTGTTAAGTATGATCAACTAAATAAATTTTTACTCTTATTCGATCTTAAAATTTCTCATGTTCTGATTAATCAGTCCAATTTGGGAGTTGTTTATTTTACACGGCCAGTTAAGATTCACCATAAAATTTGAAATCAAATAAAGATAAAAGGAACTTATTGTGCCGGGAATCTGTTGTGGAAGGTGCGATAGATATAAGCATTTATTTGAAAATGTCTGTACCAAGTCAGGAATATGACAGTTCTTGTCCATTCGTTTTTGATGCGTTTTGTTATTTGATTTTGCCATGTGATAATGGACTTTCCGAATTGATTTTCCTTAAGATCAGTATTTTTGTGATTTTACTTTTTGCATGCTAAAAGATTGGAATATGTTTAATACTGATATTAGTGTTCTCAATTTAATTGTTTCGTAATTTTTATATTCGGGCCTTTTACAGCCGACTATATGCTATGGTTATTTTCTCATTGTTGAAGGCCTTTAATTGCTTCCATCCACTTCATTTTAACTTTGGTGTATAGTTGTCCTATAAGCATTTTTTCCTAATCGGTTTAATTCATGCCAGTGCAACAGACTCATAAATATTTACGGCACACATCAGGATAAATAGATACAAATCTTATGTAAGGACAGTAAGACGACCCGACATTTTCGAATGTTTTTAAGTGGGCACATCTAGTTACGTTTGTCTGACATGCTGATACAACATATGCCAAAACTGGACTGTTTTTATTCACAAGAAGGTAACACAAATTGAGTTTCAGAAGCATGCCTGTTAGGAGGAAACAATGTAGACGAGCACATCTTTTCAAATATTCTACAATACTTTAAAATCCCTCGAAAGAAAATGTATTTCTCGGACGTCCATTAAAATTTTTAAGATTTTAAATTGGACCCGACAATATGGATTAACAGAAATACGTGTCGACAAACTGATATGTCGTCAAAGTATATGCATATACGCTATCGCTCTCCGTATCTTAAACGGAATTTATCTACGCCTTTTGATTTTACAGACGAAAACATATTTGATAAATGTAATGAATGATTGAAATAAACACATAAAATAAATTTTCAGCTTAACAGCTGTTATTGTTGGCATTTGTTTTCTTTATAGACAAATGGAAGTAGAATCTTAATACTAAGCATTGAAGACTAGATCACTTCGATAGGCTGCTAGTCAAAATATCACATGTAAAGATAGTCGTAAGATAAATTCGTTAAACGATGTGCTAGTGACCTAATACGATATATATGGGGTCAGTTACACACCATGTAACTATGTTACATGTATGTTTCATCATAATACTTTATTCGGATTGTTTAACATCAATCTAACATCATTCTGTATATTCAAACTTGTCTGTGTGTTAATTGAAGAGATTTGCATTTCCTGCTTTTAAGAAAATTAACCCAATAAAATTCAATCACATATCAAACTATCTATATGCTTTCATTAGCATATTAATCTATTGTAATAAAAATTCATAATATCTAATAAAATTTGTAGATTTAGTTAACAAAGTCCTTATATTTGTATAAAGTAACATTTGTTTATAGTAGAAAACTGTTTTAACGTTAAATAAGCTACAATTAAAAATTGCGTGGTAGTCCCTCTATGTGATTACCATTAGATAACTCTGGTTCATTTCCCAATCAATCTATTATGAAGGGAAGATAAGTAATTCGATTTTCATTTATAGTTTTTTTCAAAAAAAGATGAACGGTTCTTTACATTGGTATGTAATCATTTTAAACGTTTCAAATTTATGATATTATATTCGTTCATCAATGTTTTTGATATACCAATAACAAAAACTGAAATATATTGAATTGATACATTTTGTAATTATTCAAAATTATATCAAAAACCTAAACTTAATTATAAAGTAATGAACCTGTTAAAGGGAGACAATACTCGCATAACTTTTTCGAATTGGCACATAATACAACGGAATATCACTCTTGCATAAAAATGGTACATCAATATAATGAATTAACTGTGCAATCGTGTTTCACCTTCAATGATGATTCTAAATTATAAATATAACCAAAAGTTGTTAATCTATAGATAGTAAAGACTAATGAAAGCTAACCCACTGTTAAAATATTTCTTTGCAATTTTTCAAAACTTCCTAAAAAAATGCTCGAGCCATTTGATTTTCATAGCTCATTATTAACGTTTTTACACAATATTTAAATAAAGTAGCTTAACATTATTCGCTTCTCAAAGTGTAAGACGCAATAAAAATCGTTTGCTTGCACCATCTTACCCAAATACAGATTTTATTAAGTTCAGAACATTTCAACATTTCTTCGTTTATTTTTATCCAAACCGGTTTTAAACCAATCACAAAGACGTGTTAAGATCCGCCTAAAAACCTATATCCCGATATCGTCAGGTAAATTTGCTACTTTCATTGATTTAACTGAGATAATGGAAATTGGTATGTTGGGATTTTTATGCATGGTAATGCAATCTCTTTCTCTGCTAAGCATATTATCTTCTCTTAAACATCTAAGTGCAGCTTTAAATCAATTCTTTATTCCATCTAATCAAGGGTGATACTTAAAGTAAAGTGCAATGAACGCATGCAGCTCATTTAAAAGTGATAAAGATCACTTTTATCCTCATTAGTTTTAATAAGAGGATCATCAATTTGAATGTTGAGCAAACTTAGTAATTTGAACAATGCAAAGTCAAGTTATGATTCTTTATAGAGTAAAGATACGTTCGTCTATGTTTGTTAAAATATAACAGGAAAAAGATAGATTGTGGTATTTTTTTTCAAATCGGTGTTTTACGTTTCTTGTTTTTTTTATATAGATGAGGCAGTTGATTTTCCTGTTTCCATTGTTTAACATTAGTGATCGTGGGTCTCTTTGTACATGTAGCTGGCTGTTACGCATAACTAGTTATAAAAGGTGGATATACATTTATTCACGTACACAATTTTTGTGTATATTAAGTTAGTAACTTAATATACAAAAAAATTGTGTTAAGGGAATATGCAGTCTCGTCAATTTGCAAATTGCCATCAATTGTGATTAGATATACCATCGTACAAAATGCATAATTGTACAATGATTGAAATGTCTATTTAAATTTGGTTGAGGGAGAAGTGGTCCCGGATTGAACCATCGGCCTTTAGAAGACCAATGGACAATTCAGTCAAATAATGTTGGAGTCGAGCGCACCTGTCATGTGCGGGATTCGAACTTACAATAAAAGTGTTGATATGCTAGTGATATATTAATTAGACTTGATAAACCAATCGGCTACCGAGACCCTGTTCTTGATGCATTAAGGTTCCTAAACAGATGATAAAATGGTAGGAACTCTAATTTCCGGTCACGGAAACTGTAAATTTTTGGAAATTAGTGGACATTAAATCAAAACATTTTTAGATGATTATTCATCAATAAATGAAAACCGGAAATATTCGAAGTTACAATTATGACTAAAGTTCACCTTAATTTACTGAACACATTAAGCATTCATAAGATAACAGGTTGTATAAACTTAAACCTGTTTTCGGTATTTCTACTAAATTCTAGAATATTATAATTTGTTTTTTGTAAAGCGATTATTCTCATCTTGAAAAATCAACCTGGCGACTCGAAAATTATCGTATGTACAATTTGTACCTTTCATTATTCATTGGTTCTGTATAAAGTTATCCATACCATTTACTGTTTTTTTTTAATATTGAATCATACATAAGCGGTTTTTTTTTCAGCCGAGTGTATCGTTTTGTTTGTTTTGTTTGTTTTTTCAACTGCAAACCATGTTCAAAATGCAGTCAAAATAAGTCAAAGTAATATATTGTTTCTGCATAGATAAAACAAATGTTGTGTTTTTAAATACACTTTTTTGCATTGGATGATATCTAAATGCAAATCTTAAATTATACTCTTCTTTAAAAAGTCATAATGTTATAAGATTATTGATGTGGAATTTATTTAGAATTTGATTTATATTTAAATGTAAGACATTGACATATCGGTTATTTATTCAGCATATTTAAGCAGATAATATTATAATATTGTAGTACTTCCTGGTTTCGATCAAGAAACAGATTAAAAAACAAAAACATTCTCTGCAAGAACAAAAAAGTTATCCAATAATTAAATAGCAAACTATAGAAATGTTTGAATTCATAGAAATTCCAAATAAATTGATTTAAAAGTTATATTTTACATGTTTTATACATTGAATGCGACTAACGTACTTTTTTTTTGGTATACCTTTCAGGAACACTCGAAGCCAAACATAAGTTTAAATAATTTAACATTTGTAATAGCTGAAGGCAACCTAGTATTTTAATTTCAAGCGCGATTTTAAGCAAGGTTTAGAATAGTTTAATCTTATAGGTTTGGAACCAGTTTGGTTGTGCTGTTTAATTCGTCCATGGCATCAGACACGTTTGTTACCTATCAAAATCAAAGTTGTAAAAGTGAAAATTTACAAATAAGTATATATAATATGGTGAAGTGTTTAATGGTAATACTTATATCGTTATATCGATGTTATATTAATCATTTCCTTTTTTAAATTATTGTCATTTTGTTTGTCTTAATTTATTATATTTTTATACTTGGTAGTGAGATCGTCAAAAACAATTTCATAATAGATATAAAAAAAATGCATTCTAAAGCGTGAATTATTTAATAGAATATAAATCAACAAAAACTTGACATAGTTTGCTTTAATTTCAATGGGGCATATACAGTACAGCCTGTGACATCTCTTAATTATGTCCGTCCTCTTGCATGGTCAACATCCAATGGTGACCATTTATTGGGGTAGTCAATCTTGAGATGTTGGCCATTTATTGGGGTCAAAAAACATAGGTTGATGTTTTTATCTAATGATGTTACCTGTTGTATCAGGGTTGAAGTTTTCAACTTGTATGTTTCTTTAAAATTTACCTGTACAGGTAACTTAGGTTTCTTTCAAAATTGACATTTCACCTTTTCTTTGAAAATGTAGAATAAGACATTGTTTTAGTATTTGTTAATTAATATTATTTTTTTATTTTTCTGTCTTTTGAATTTATTCAAATTTATTTTTTTTTAATTTTTTTATTTGTTTTTATTCATTTTTGTATGATTTTGTTTCTTATTCTGTTAATGTCTTCTAAGTAAGAATCTTGAGAAACAAAAAGACAAAAATGTCAAAGATAAAGTTATTGACTAGCATTTAAAAGACTACAGACTTTAATTATTTTTTTTTAAAAGTAAAAAAAAATAAGTAATGTACATGAGGTTTATTGTATTTAATTGTTTATTTGCATTATTTAATGAGTTATCATTAATAATAACTATTAATCAAGCAAATGATATTTTTAAAGAAACACGAAGGAAGTAATTTGTAGCAAGCCATTTTTCTTAGGCCAAATAAAAAAAGTATGTGTGGTTCCAGTTACATCTGAAAAAAAGTTAGGGTAGGAAGGTAAGGTTTTTTTTTTTTATTTTATGTTGTTTTTTTTTTACACTATGGGAGCAACATTCTGACTTTAACAGTGCTTAATGAAAAATGACAATACAATCTTTAGGGTAGACTATCTTTAACGGTAGGGTTACTGGAACCACACATATATTTTTATTTGGCCTTAACTAAATAAAATGATCAGACAATATCAACCCTCTTATAATAAATTTTTATAACATCTATTATTATTCAGGAAAACTTCAAATATCATTATACGGTTTTAATAGGAAAAAACTATTTTTGTCTATCTGTTTTTTTTTTAATCTGAAATCAGGAGTTAACATAATGGACATGTTGAAGAGACTTATTTTCCAAAAAAATATTTAAAGAAAGAAACTGTCTTGCTTTGCCTTTTTGAAACAAATGTAAACTTATTAAATATGACATCTTCAGTTTTGCTAATATCTGTCAGTTAAAAGCCAAAATTTGACAAAATACACTTAATATATAGATGGTTATACTTTTATGGTCTTTTAATTAAATAAATTTTTTCTGTGTACATTTATATTGTTGGAAGTGCTGGACTGGTATGCTACATATTCTTGGTATTCATTTGCAAATATTTCCCTAAGCCCAGGCCTTTAAGATAAAGCTAACAATTTCAGGGACTTGAATGAATTAAGACTTTAATAAAACCCTTGATGAAAAATCAATTTAAAGAAAAATATAAGAACATTTTTTAGAATAGATTTAAGATTAAAACTTTGGTAAAAACTGTATACTCAAATGTGTCACATAGAGAGTTAGTGGTCATAATTTAGAAATAGAAAATAGTGGACAATATAAAATTCCTAGAAAAGATAGAATATGTAAACTGTGCCACTTGCTGGACAATGAAGACCATTCTTTCCTTAATTGTAAAATAAACAAAACAACTTGAGATAACCTATTTGAAAATTGTTTACCTTCTCATAATATTGTCTCTTATCCAAGAACAAAAAGTGAAAGAAATGCTAAACCTTTATTACATGAATATGTTGAAAATATTGGCTCCCTTATTAAATAATCATTATTAGAACTGAGTGAAGAAACCTAAAAAAAATCCATGTGTTTTAATTTCTTATAGAATTGTTAATTCTTTGCATTATAATTGTTTTTTTGTTTGTTTGTTTTTTTTGTCACAAACTAAATACCATATGTTTATATGACAATACAAGTATTATCAAATTTTGTCAATAGAGAAACAATGAATTGCCTAAATTTTATTTAGAATAAGTTCTAAAGACAATCTTTTACATTTGGAAAACAGTATTGAATGCAGATAAGTCTATCGACTATGATTTAAGTATAAATCATTTTGATTTAAGAAAATTAATTTGAGAAGCAACTTTTCAATAGAAAAAGGCAGGCATTGGGAAAGTTTACATTATATTAGAAGATGATATTCATTTATTCTTCACTTACCATAAAGTACATGTAAAAAATAACCTAAATTGATTAAAAAGGTATAATGTCAAAACAAATAGTCATGAGTCAAATTAAAAAAAAAAAATCAGCTATTTATTCAACTAGTTATATTATTTCATTTTAATTTTGAATTTTCTTGTCATAATCACAGTAATTAAATTTCACAAACACATACATGTATATTTTACCTGAGACACATGACCTGTAAGTTATGTAATTTTAACACTTCAATGCAGTCAAGATTTCCCTTTATCCTTGACTAGTTTTTGATTAATACCTTGTGTATTATTTAAGCGACTGGGGTATAATGATGGACATATAGGGCCACCATGGTGGACATAATATTTATGGCCACCATGAATAAGATAATGCCACAGGTAGTACTGTATATGTGCCAGTTGAAATAAATTTTGGTTTCTCTTTCTAATTAATTAAGCACTGTATTGTTTCGTTCATACAAAAGAGATTAATAGTAACATACAATATTTATATTCTAGCTAATTTGATATTTTGCGTGGCATTTTTATTCAATTTAAATTGATAGTTTGTGTTATTGTTTCGTTTTATTAGTAACGACATTTATCCTCATTTTGAAATATGCTTAAGTGGTCCTAAAATACATTTGTACTCGTGTTTTGACATTAAGTGTAGAAAATAAACAAAAAATGCAGATTTTTAACGATAAGCTTCAAATCTGAATAATGAAATACGAAAGGTTTTATTGATAAACACAAAAAGAAAAGGCAAATGTGTCTTAAAAATCAACTGATATAAAAGGTTGCATAAAACTACTTAAAGTTCACTTTGTGTCAAATATAAAGTATTTACTTTAGTATAAATTTGTATGGGTATTACTGAAAGAAATATAATTTCACAGGGCATGAACAAATTTTTAACATGCCAACTTCTAGGTTAAACTTATTTTGTTAAAACTTTCAACATAACTTTATGCAATACTGAATAGATTTCATTTGGAAATGTACTTTTACCATTGAATTGGCATTATTTGTTAGTTATTTCTAATCAACGTACAGCCCTTGCATGGTGTAAACTTCCCCCAACAAAAACGTGTATCGTGTAATGGTGTATGGTGTAAGGGGAATGATGTAAGGGTGCAACGTGCGATCGAGAATCGTGTGAATAAATGGTGTACGACATTAAAACTATGCAAAATATTGATAAGAAATAATTTTTACTTTTATACATCAGTTTATAATATGGTGATCAAAATTCATTTTTTTAGAATAAAATAATATTTTGTAGTCCCACGCTTTCTTCAAAATTAAATTGCATTATGATATAACATGTGATTGTGTGATCAAAGGTGTAATGTGTATGGTGTGATGGCACAGGGTGTATGGTGTAATGGTGTATGGTGAATGGTGGACTGCTTCATGGTGCTAGTGGGAAGTTAACACCATCCAAGGAGGTACATGTACATGTTATACACGTCCTCAATATTCTTTGTTGATTGTTTTCTATAATGTGACAATCTACGACTTCAGAACACGTGATTCGGTTAGCTACCTTATTTTCACATCAAAACAGACCAAGAGAAAACATTGACGATTATACAATATGGAAGTAAAATTATTTGTCACCAGTCACATTTTTTATATGACTTTAATAAACAATACGAAAATACCTTAAGTTTACAAACTATCTTATGAAAATAATAATACTCAGTTGTTAATGCTTGTATCCAAAATACATCTAATAAGGTGCCTTGCAAATGTATAAAACTATCTAAGAAAGCAAATTAAGTATGAAATTAACATGCATTGTTTGATTCGTTTTTTGTTTGTTTTCATGTTACTTAGTCTGTATTTGACTTTACAATATATTTGTATTGTTGTCATTGCTCAGTATATCTTTTACAGTTTATCAGGAAGATAGCATTTAATAATTATATTTGTCATAGTAAACAGTGTAATACCAGTAGTCAGCACGTTTTGTTCTGACATGAATTGTCATTGATATGGTTATATTTATAAATTTACTGTTTACAAATTTTTGAATTTTTTGAAATACAAAGGCTTTTCTACCTCAGGCATATACATGTATTACCTTTGCTGTATTTGGCAAAATTTTAGGAATTTTGGTCCTCAATGCTCTTCAACTTCGTACTTTATTTGGCTTTTTTAACTTTTTTGGACTCGAGCGTCATTGAAGAGTCTTTTGTAGACGAAACGCGCGTCTGGCGTATATACTAAATTTAGTACTGGTATCTATGATGAGTTTATTTACAACCACTGGGTCGATGCCACTGCTGGTGAAGATTTATTTCCCCGAGGGTATCACAAGCCCAGTAGTCAGCACGTTTTGTGCTGACATGAATTGTCATTGATATGGTTACATTTATCAATTAACTGTTTACAAATTTTTGAATTTTTTAAAATACTTACTAGGCTTTTCTACCTCAGGCATAGATTACCTTAGCTGTATTTGGCAAAACTTTTGGGAATTTTGGTCCTCAATGCTCTTCAACCTCGTACTTTATTTGGCCTTTTTAACTTTTTAGGATTCGAGCGTCACTGATGAGTCTTTTGTAGACGAAACGCGCGTCTGGCGTATATATTAAATTTAGTCCTGGTATCTATGATGAGTTTATTTACAACCACTGGGTCGATGACACTGCTGGTGGAGATTTATTTCCCCGAGGGTATCACAAGCCCAGTAGTCAGCACGTTTTGTGGTGACATGAATTGTCATTGATATGGTTATATTTATAAATTTACTGTTTACAAATTTTTGAATTTTTTGAAATACAAAGGCTTTTATACCTCAGGCATATATTACCTTTGCTGTATTTGGCAAAACTTTTAGGAATTTCGGTCCTCAATGCTCTTCAACTTCGTACTTTATTTGGCTTTTTTAACTTTTTTGGACTCGAGCGTCATTGAAGAGTCTTTTGTAGACGAAATGCGCGTCTGGCGTATATACTAAATTTATTCCTGGTATCTATGATGAGTTTATTTACAACCACTGGGTCGATGCCACTGCTGGTGAAGATTTTTTTCACCGAGGGTATCACAAGCCCAGTAGTCAGCACGTTTTGTGCTGACATGAATTGTCATTGATATGGTTATATTTATAAATTTACTGTTTACAAATTTTTGAATTTTTTGAAATACTAAGGCTTTTCTACCTCAGGCATAGATTACCTTAGCTGTATTTGGCAAAACTTTTAGGAATTTTGGTCCTCAATGCTCTTCAACTTCGTACTTTATTTGGCTTTTTTAACTTTTTTGGATTCGATCGTCACTGAAGAGTCTTTTGTAGACGAAACGCGCGTCTGGCGTATATACTAAATTTAGTCCTGGTATCTATGATCAGTTTATTTATATACATGTTCAAAATACCACAATGACGCTTACGCATTTGGTGCACACATTGGTGTGTTAGTGCTGGCAAACTATACTAAAAACTACATCATGGTAAAACTAATGACTCAACATAGATATAAATTGTTTTCAATAAGTCCAAACTAATCAACATATATCTTATGGTAATAAGTTTGAGAAATGAGTTAAAAGTATCAATGTACATAACAAGAATAAGCTTTACAAAGAATAATCAATAAGCAACTGTCACACGGTTTACAAAATGAAAATAATATGTTATATAAAAGTTCTTGCATCCGACGGGCTTTTCTGTATTTATTTTCGTCAGTTAAATTGTCTTTTAAAGAACAGAAGGACACAAAACAGTGTAGGGTCATTTAATATACTGACTGTCAACGTGAAAACTAATGGAAAGTCCATAGGAAATTAGAGTATAACTTATTTACATTTCGACAACACAATAAAAGATTAAATACATCACCATACAAATCTAAATATAAAGACAGTTTCCACATGTTGAACAAGATCTGCTTACCCTCTAAAGCACCTGCATTTAATCCCGATTTTTGTTTTAATGTGACAAAGTTTATGTTGTTCAGTCTAAAATTTTCTATGTAATACATCTTGGCGTAATAGGTATACACATTGGTGCATTTGGTGTTCTATAACGGTGTCAACCTACAGCCATAGAAAATAAAACATATGTTACAGTATAATACCAAAATGTTCCCTGGTGAGATTGACCCTTGTAATCAGTTGCATTGAGACACAAAAGGTTACCAGATGTTTTTTTTATTTTTTTCAGAACAAAATTGTGCCTAACCAATACATTGTATGTCAAGCTTTAACATCTTCTGGTTTATCCTTCGTTTCACTTTTCAATGACTGAACACGTCAATGGTATGTGTTACTCATATTCAACTTAACTTCAAGATAGGGTTTTATGAATACGGATTCAAATGAAGTTGAATTATTGACTTGTAAGCAAATAATATATTTGTGATGTTTTTATTTACCTTATTTTTACAAAATTTAATCTAACTGACTGCTAACTGCTTGTCATTGTTTCATCATTCAGTGCTTACTAACTAGATAAAGGAAGATGTGGTGTGAGTGCCAATGAGACAAATTTCCATCCAAATAACAATTTTAAAAAAGTAAACCATTATAGGTCAATGTACGGCCTTCAACACGGAGCCTTGGCTCACACCGAACAACAAGCTATAAAGGGCCCCAAAATTACTAGTGTAAAACCATTCAAACGGGAAAAACAACGGTCTAATCTATATAAAATAAAAAAAAACGAGAAACGAGAAACACGTATAAATTACATAAACAAACTACAACTACTGTACATCAAATTCCTGACTTAGGACAGGTGCAAACATGTTTGAAACACAACACAAGCATTTCATAGTGCCCTTATCAGTATACGTGCAACACGATTATAGTTATATGCTGTAAGTTAGTAAGTGATCATTTTCCCTTTAGAAATCTACTGTTAGCGTTTTTATTGAATGAGACTGTCTTTATTTCTGTAAAACGTGGTTACTGTAAACAATAAATGTACGCATTGATATGAATAATGACCTCTAATGTATTATATTATTTCTACCAGTTTTGAAGATTACTTGAAATTATATTATGTTTACTTAACATATATCTACATTTCTTTGATTCATTTAGTATACACATATCTTGTTGCACTATGACGGAGAAATGAGATATAACTATCAGTCAAAACAACAAGAAAAGGCTTTATAAAACTCTCATCGGTCGATAAGCGACACTCACAAATCTCAATGATTTATTTAACAACGAGAAAAAACATTCAGCATATTGTGATTTAATATACTGACTGTCAACAAATGACAAATAGCAAGTCCCTAGGTAATTAGAGCATAAATGAATAAGAAAATGTAGTATGAGTGAACTTTCGAAATGATTTAGCAAAACATCAATATAAATCAAATGAAAAACTAATTCTAAATTTGATGATAGGATAGACTGGTCCCCTTTGAATATTTGGAAATGTTTTACTGCCTTTTACTCTTTTCATACTTTTTCTGTATGCATTATTAAAAGAAAACATAATATGTTATATAACTTTATTCTCTAGCGACGTGTTTTTGTATTCTTCGATATTCAAATAACAAAATGTCTACGTAAACTTCGTTATTTGTACGGTTGAATTTTGTTCCCATTTGTGACAACTTAAATCAATGTAGATGTGCATGCATGAAGGGTCTGAATGTAGTAGACGCTTGAAAAAAGTGTGTTATCTGTAAATCACCGGAGTTAACAATTAATTTTCTTTGTGCATCACAGCGTGTGATAATCCTAGAACTAAAACAAAACTGCAAAAATATAGTACCTTACGTGACTTCTGTCCTTGACTTCAGTATAGCGTTAGACTTATCAATTTGAACGGGGACAAATGTTGATATGATTATAACTGTCTACAAAATGTATGCAAATCTATAAAGCTTGAAACTATTGAACAGAAATACCAATAGATTCTGAAATGGGATGTAAATGTTACCTTCTATGTTTTAGCTCTTTATGAATGACTTTCACTTAGCTTAGGGTACTACTAGCTAATCATAAGTGTCTAGCCATTTCAAAATTATTTTGAAAGCTTATTAGTATTTTGTGTTGATACATAACTGTTCCAATTTGAAACAACTGAAGCAAGCGGAACAATAAGAGATATTATAATTGCAAATTTGGTCATTGCTGACAAACCTTTTTCGCTATTTATAGTTTATTGGTGTTCACGTATCAAATTGATTACAAAGGGACAAAAGGACAACTTAATTCAAGAGTCTATGTGCTGACTGCTGAAATAACATTTCCTCACTCAAGTCTGAGTCATACATATAATTTTTATTAAATAAACTATTACGCATATTCATTTCGATTGTTTCATCCGTGTTTAGACATACTCTGTGGTCAAAAAGAAATATTTCATTCTTGTTCATTAGAGCTGTATAATTTAGAAGTATTGACTTGTGTGCACTAGTTTAAGACACCATTGATAATGAAAAATGTTACAAATTACATAGAAGGATTGTAAACAACAAGCTAAGAATTGGTACAGTATTGTTATCTTTATAAACCCGACACTTCAATAACAGTTCAGTATACATTCGTTAGAAAGCCATGAAATAAAATTGAGAATGGAAATGGGGAATGTGTCAAAGAGACAACAACCCGACCAAATAAAAAACAACAGCAGAGGGTCACCAACAGGTCTTCAATTTAGCGAGAAATTCCCGCACCCGGAGGCGTCCCTCAGCTGGCCCCTAGACAAATATATACTAGTCCAGTGATAATTAACGCCGAACTAATTTCCAAATTGTACACAAGAAACTAAAATTAAAATAATACAAGACTAACAAAAGCCAGAGGCTCCTGACTTGGGACAGGCGCAAAAATGCGGCGGGGTTAAACATGTTTGTGAGATCTCAACCCTCCCCCTATACCTCTAACCAATGTAGAAAAGTAAACGCATAACAATACGCACATTAAAATTCAGTTCAAGAGAAGTCCGAGTCTGATGTCAGAAGATGTAACCAAAGAAAATAAACAAAATGACAATAATACATTAATAACAACAGACTACTAGCAGCTCCAGACTTCAATTAAACTGACTGAAAGATTATGATTTCATCATATGAACATCAGGCACAATCGTTCCCGTTAGGGGTTTAGTATCATACCATCATAACATATATGAGAAGAACATAACCCGTGTCATGCCAATAACTGTTTTTAGAATAAATGTGTTTAGTTCCGATGCAAAGACCTTATCAGTGACTCAATATTAACGCCAAAATATGCAATCTTTAATGACTTGACAACAGTATCGTAATTATATCCTTTCTTAATAAGTCTATTCAAATGTTTTGTAAGTTTCTGAGGTGAATACTGACACCTTTGTGCTTTATAAAGAATATTTCCATAAAAAATTGGATGTGAAATACCTGAACGTATTAGAAGTCTGCATGTTGAGCTATATTTACGAATGATGTCTTTATACCGATGATAAAATTTAGTAAATGTTTTGACTAGTTTGTGATATCGAAAACTCTGGTGTAATAATTTTTCAGTAATACATAAATTTCTCTCGTTAAAATCTAAAACATTGTTACATACACGACCGAATCGTACAAGTTGAGATATATAAACACCGTAAGATGGTGACAAGGGAAGTACAGTTTTACTTTATTTTATCATATATTTAGTACAAAATACAGCAATTTTGTATATCTGATAAAGGTACTTTTTTCCAGTCTGTATCACCTACCCTGTATCGTATACCCCGTATCGCATGGCTAAACCCGTATCGCATACCCCGTATCGCATAGCAAAACCCGTATCGCATACCTGGTGTGACGTCATAATTAGAATGACGTCAACGTTTGATCTATGACGTCCAGTATTTCCTGACATGGGAAAAAATGAATTCCCCCCAAAAAATAAGATGTAGAAATATTTTAAGTTATACATAACGGTTTATTTGGTTATAATTTTCGTGAAGTTTGTTTTCATTACCTGATAGATTAAATACAAATACAAAATGTTCACGATTTTAATTTGGTAACAATAGATAGCAAACTTTTCAAGAAATTTTTTTCTTGCTGTTCACCTCGTCAGACAATAGAAATGATCATGAATAATATAATCGCCAAAAAAAAAAACAACAAAACTTTAAACATTTCTACATCTTATGATATGTATTTGATAGATATTAATTTTAGTTGAAATAAAAGGACAGTATCGTTAGTAGTGCATTTTAATACATGGTCTAACGTATATTGAGAATGTAATAAGGTTATAGGGGACATTACGATTTGTATTTTAAACAAATAAGGAAGTCTATGTAAAAAAAAACAAGTCAGCTGGAAAAATACAGGAAAATCATAATGTTCTTTTCTAGCTTTTTATTTCAGGCGATTAAAAAAAGGACATACCAAGAATCCGATTGTATTAAAGTATATGATAAACAGAATATTACATGGCAAAATCCGTATCGCATGCTGTATCACCACTCGACCAATATCAGCCCTCGGGACCTTCGGCCCTCGGGACTGATATTGGTTTCTCGTGGTGATACAGCATGCGATACGGATTTTGCCATGTATTATTCTATATGTATTTAAGTCTGTCATGTTCTACCATTTACCATTTTTATTGGTACATATTTCCATAATTGTATGTATTTGAAACAAAACACAAGGACCTGATATGTTAAATGGATATAGTAAGCTCATTTAAAGTTAGTGTGGTTTGGTATTTTTCAACCAACTTTCAAACATATGTTTTTGAGCACGACAAGGTAAATCCAGAAACCGCAACTTAAAAAAAAATAAAACGTGCAATACGGACCTGCGAAATGTTTTTAAGCAGTATGGAAAACGTATTTCACAAAAAGAAACCATCCGATTCAAAGCGTAATGATGGAAAAAGACTGAGTAAGATTTTCTTAAATATATCGGTCAAAATCATGATAAAAATCTGATTTTTTTGCAATAATTCTTTCCGTTTCTAATATATTAATAAACAAAAAACAAAAAAAATCACTCCAGTTATGTTCATGTTCCGCTATATTGACAATGTCTTCTTATTGAATAATACAAAGTTGAGTGACTACGTTGAACGTTTACTGAGATGAAAGACACAATTGATACATCTGCTTCATATTTTGGTTTCATTCTAGAAATCAACAATTTGGTCGGTGGAGATTTTTTAAACTAGTTATCAAAAGAGAAGATTTAAATTTTCCCATTGTGAACTTTCCACTACTCCGTAGAAACAGTCTAAAAGGGCCTACATATGGAGCATACGTTATTAGGGTTATAATTCAGTCCAGAACTGACTGGGTTTCTTGATAGAGAACTGCTGCTTGAAAACCTATGGAACATACCTGTAATAGCCCATAACTCTTTTTCTCTATTGTGACATCAGAAAATACGATTTATGCATTGATGAACTAGGACTGGTTACCCTCCCGGAGACATTGGTATCAATACAGGTTGGTTGGTTTGTTGGGAGGGGGGATGTGTTAAACATTATTGATACGTTTTGGTATGTAATTATTGTTTGTCTTATCACTTTTAACTGGGATTGTCATGTTATTATTTGTTTTCCTTCGACCTTCCGATTTTTCCTTTAAAATTGTTATCATTTTTGTTAGTTATCGACAGATACGAAATGTTTAGTTTCAAAGGAGTTTATTGCCACTTACCTTTGATAAATTTTAAACGAATGTCAAGCTTAAAAAAGAACAATTTATTATAATTGTAAACCTTCATTACATTTAAAATCATATGTTTAATTCAACATTTACTGTTGATATTTGTCATCAAATCGTTATTCACAAACTTCAACTAAAAGTTACACATGTTAAGATAATTTACTTTGTTCCATGATAATGTATGGACTAACTTTCGTCCCGAACACGAAGACATTATAAAAGCCTGGCAATCTTTATAAACAAGAGATGCCTACGTTGGTATAACAATAAACGTTTAGTGGAAATACAATTGAAAATAACAACTAAAAACACGTTTCAAATTCATTTGTTGGTTTTCATGATGATATCTGGATTAACCTTCGTTTAAAACGCGAAGAAATCAAAAATGCCTTATTATTCATAACATGTATAGTATGTAGTTGAAATGAAATTGGATATGACACATATAAATTTGAATGCCACATTCGTGTAATCATTAAGGAAAACTAAGTTATATATTTATGCAAATATCAATCTTATTGTTCCCACCTAATTAATTTGTTGTATATGTAAATAAATTCTTCAAACTAAATTTTTGTCATGGTGGGTTAATGACGACAGCAATCTAAAACGGTATCCATATTACACATTCTTGAGAGTAGTTTTATTGGTACCTTATGATCCTTTACTTTTACATTAAAGTTCCCTTTATGTCAGTTGACTGCCATCATTACGTTAGCAGATACAGCTTTACAATGTTATAACAAAAAAATTTAGTCCTCTATAGGATTTGTTTCTTTATTATTTCTAATGAACGTGACTGTCCATAAGTGTTTTACTGTTTAACTTCAGCAAGTTACTAATGTTTTTACGAGTCTCGTGCTGATGAAAGGTGCTTCTTGTGTACTTAATTGTAAGCCTAAAATCTGTGATGACATTTGTGGTCTATGAAAATTATAGCTGGGAACTTGTTTTGTAGAAGACAAGTAATTATTATTATGTTCCACCTTTCGTATTTGTTTTTGTGTTTCTTTAGACAACAGTACAAACACTAAAAATTTAGTTTGTAAGAAGTCCTAGTACGATATCAGAATAGTTGACTGATCTTTAAGTTATCCCGTCATGAAAATTTGTCTGAGTTAGGATTGTTATTTCGGGTGCTGCTGTATACAAACCAGAATACGCCTACCCTGTCGACTTTTTGTATATAGCTAAATCTCGTTCCCTTTGGACTTCACGCAATTCTCTAACATTTTGTTGTTTATTTGATTTGTATATATGTTAAACATATGTTTACGACATTTGACTTTTTTATTTATTTTCATATTAAGGGATTATTATAGATTCAGATTTACGATTACAACTTATATAACATTCACTGATCCTAAAGGGACATTGTTTATTGATAAGAACATACACTGTTGCAACATTCAAGATAGAAATGGAAATGGGGAATGTGCCAAAGAGACAACAACCCGACCATAAAGTAGACAACAGCAGAAGGTCACCAACAGGTCTTCAATCAACGAGAAAGAGCTTATTTGTAACAATTTACATTTGAAAAAGTGTCGTAAAAATTACATTTGAAATACAAGATAATGTTTTCCTCATCTGAAGAGGTTGGCATATAGCATGTTGAAATTGATGACTTTCTATCATTTTGTAGGCATCTCTGATTGGAGTAACATTCGGATTTTCGAAAAAATACATTTTAAATAACGACAGTATACAACACTTATAATTTCTGCTTTAAACAATTAAGGTAACGTTAAGTTGATGAACAAATTGATTGTTTTTTGCTGTATTTCTGGTTGCAAATATTTGAGGCATATTCAGGACAAGAGGAGAAGTTGGATAGATGTGGACGAAATTATCATCATACATCCCTTGTTTTGGACATGATCGTTAATATGTAAAATTCTGTTTAAATAATTATATGTGTACAAGAATCATGTCGATGAATATTTTATACTTACGTTACAGAATCGGCCTTTTTTATTTATTTTTTTTTGTGTTCTGTTTTTCTGATTTCATTTGAGGAATCCACGTTCATCTATATATCTTTTTATGTTTTCCAAACAGGATCAATAATTGTAAGTGTACTGTAACGAAAATACATAATTATGTTTACTTTATTATGTGTATATCATGTATTGTATTATCATAGTTTAACTATATCTTAATTTATATAGTTTCTATGTTTGTTGTCGAAGGCGTCAGATTTTGGAAGTTGATATGGACTGGTGTACTTTTCAATATGTTTTTGTAAATATAGTTAATTTTCTTCTGTATTATCCTAAGCTTGCAAGAGATAATTTGGTGTCATAATGATTGTCTTTTAACGAATAGTTCGTCAGAATACATTTTCTATCTATATAGATTATTATCTCCTGTGACAACATACCAGATTTTAAATAATGCATTATTTCCCGAGAGTGGTATAACATTGAAGGCCGTAATTTTCAGGATTATAACGAATCTAACGACATAATTCTATAACAAATACATTGCATAATACAACAGCATCGTAATTATAGAATTGTTAAATAAACTCATCAAAGATACCAGGATTGAAGATTTGTATTAGCGCCTGACACGAGCTTCATCTGTAAAAGACTCATCAGTGACGCTTGAAAAAAAAAATAAAGTACGAAGTTAAAGAAGACTGAGAACAAAAATTACCTAGAAGTTATACTAAATACAATTAAGGCAATCTATTCATGAGGAATATGGTTTGTAAACAAACGATTAAAAAAAATTCATCAGGCAGAAACAAAACGATTTATCGAACGGTAAATTTAGGTATGTAATTCAGATTCCTAGTTTCCAATTGTTGTTTGTTTTGATACCATATACCATAATGACAGTATGTTGTTCGTTGATTTACATTCGAAACGGTTAGTAAAATTCTTTTTGTTTTATGTATCGTATGAAAGATTGTAAAATTCGAGATTTCTAACGATGTAATAAATCAAAACTGATCATATATGTAATGAAATTTTTTCAAAGATACCAGGCTTATAATTTCATAGCTGTATAAATTTTTTGTTCTCATGTTTAAAATATAAATCATGAAAATGCAATATCGAAGAACGACCAACTCAGCAGATAAGACCCAGCAGACACACAGTTTCTGACTGTTCCTATTAAGTTGTAGTTATAAAAAGAGCCAGCTATAAGAATTCTTTTGAAAGTGATGAAATTAAAACCCTTTGATTATTGTGTGTCCTCTGTTTATTGTTGGTAAACAATGTTACATATATACATGCAATTCACTAACTTAAATCAATGTTTGCTGGGTGTTTTACTTGTAATGAAATGAACGAATTCATTGATACTAATTGTGCAATGTCGTGTTACAGTAAATGGTTTTCAAAATACAGAATTTCAAAGTCGGATATTGATTGTGTAAGGCAAACAGTTGATTCGAAATCGGGGTAAAAATGTATAAACAATGCTTCAAAAGTGTTGCAATTAGAAGCATGCTTACCATTTTGTAAACATTGCTTTAAATTTATTGCTATTTTAGTGGGTTTTTTTTTGTATTATTTGAAACTGGTTTCAAACTCATGTTCGAGTTATGTTGATGATTATGCTATTTTTTTTTATTGGAGTGTATCGTTCCATTCTTATAGATCAAAGGAGTTTTTAGATTTGTGTAGTTTCTATCCGAGGCTAGGTTAAGAGGAGATTGGTCGCCAACAAACATGCTGAACTCTGCCGTTTTATTTATGTCCCTGGTTGTTTGTATGCACTTTTTGTATTTTTTAGTATAAAACAGGACGTTGGTTTTCTCCTGTGTGTGTTGTACATGTTGTCATGCCTGAGCCGTATATATATTACTATGATGTAGTGTTTGTGGTCATCGTTGAAGGCTACACGTCACCAGTAGTTATTTAAATCATCTTTATATTGTATTTGATGGATATTTGTATCATTGACAAGTTACACACTCAAAATGGAATTTATATTCATAATGTTCTCTATCAATGAATTTAATGCGAATCTGACCGAGTGAATAAATGTTTCGATAAGCCAAACGTTGATCGAATTATCACTCGAATCTATTTGGAATATTATACTTGAAGATTGTCATTATACCATTTTATTCCATTAATTTTTATATTCATCTACACTAGATTCATTTAAAGTGTTAATCGTAAAATGCTCTGAAAGAGTTGCATTATACATTTTGAAAATTAAAATAATTGAATTGCATGAATATAATTTACAATGGGGTAAAATGATAAAATTTTAATACAGTCAATTAATTAAAAATGGAATATTTGTAACGATTTTATCAAAGTAATTTAGCGGGAAAAACAGGAAGAACCCTTAAACATTTCTATAGGGTTGAAAATAAAGTATTAATCATTCTTTCAAATTCAATATGTAATTTTGAAATTAAATTTAGTCTAGAAATAGCTTACGATGTTATAGATTAAGATTAATCTAAAAGATAGACTTGATAAATATGGTAGTGCAAAATATTGCTATTGTTCTGTTTATTGGATTAGTAATGTTAGAAAAGGACATTGCCGTCATGTCGTCATTAAGTGGGAAACACAATATTAAAAGGGAGAAATTGAAGATATACAATATTCAATTTTAAGTTTAAGGTGTTAGTTTAAATAGCGTTATGTAGGCGGTTCTAGAATAACATAATTATTTAGATATCCATTGATTGCAACAAAAAAAACATTCACATATAAATTATTCTACATATTTCCTGCATGAATTTGTCGTTAGACATAAATTCTGAAAACAGAAACATGTATTTTACTTTCAAAGACATGATTTTATTGCCATTGTTATATGTTGTGTTTTACATTGTAGTATTAAATAAGGAGAATGTTACGAATCTTCTGACACTATATATCAAATGACGTAGATGTTAGTAATTAAAGGTCACTATACGTCTTCAACAATGAACAAAATTCAGTAGTAAGCAAGCTTTGAAATGCAACCACATGCCACATTTAACAAAAATATAAACAAATAAACTAAAAACAAGTTTTAAGTAAGCAGAAACCAAATTAAAGTAATTATGGTAAAAAATACAACCAACAATGGTTGAATTACAGGCTTTCGACTTGGAAAAGACTCAAAAACAATGTGGCGGGATTAAACGTATTTGAAAATCGGGCAACCCGCATCAATATCTGTATCACAAACTTGATTCATCTGAGTGATACTACGCAGCAACAAATTTATCAAAAATCGCTAAAGACTCAAATTGATGATTTGAGGAGCCTTGCAAATTTTAGAACAAATCAAAAAGCCAATAATTACTACTGACACAATAATTGTACCCAAAACAGTTATCAAATTTAATGTAAATACCTCGATAAAACAACACTAAACGATATAATTACAAAGTAAAAGTGACAAATTGTTATGATAATTTTATTCAAAAGATCACTGAGCTGACATAGATCGTATCTAAAGATACGGGCTCTACAAACAACATTACCGTTAAAAGTAGATTGCGAGTTTAACTGTGTTTTAATAGATGTTTCTACAGGTATAGCAGGTATAACAAAAACTTCTAAACTAAATGTTGGTATCTATAAAATAATATGTTGAGGGTTTTATGTCATTGATCAAAATACACCGGCTATTGCTCTCTTATGGATTTTTTATTCAAATTTTTAAAACTTATATATCGCCGTCGGAGACTTTCCATCCAGTAGATTATTGTTCTACAGTTATCAATAGTGAACACATATTAATTTAAATTTGTTGAAGATCATGATAATTACTCGCCACTAGGAGGTGTTTCTTTTGCTTAAAGTAATGCGTAAATAAAACCTTCTGATTAATCATTATACCATACTGAAAAAAAGAGATATTTATAATTGATAACATGCATAGGCATTTAATACATATATACTATCACCTGTAAATGTTTTAATGAAGTCTGTCTTCCATTTATCATTAATAATTGTCATTAAAATCATCTAAATCGCAGAAACTAGTCATGAATGGATTGTTTAATAGATTAACAAGCAGCACGAGGAATCTTAAAGTAAAAACATCGTACATCTCGAACTGACCCACGTTTCCTGTCGTCTGCATTTATTAGGCTTAGCAAGCATCGGTTAAAAATCTGAATGACAAAGGGGAAGGGGTTACCAGTGGACATATGTAAACAGAAAAAAATCTAACGACCCTTTTATCGTCATGGTAACCTTTACAGTAGCATCCTTTTAAAATCATGAGTAATTCCAATGGATGTTATTAGATTTTTGTTGAAATAGAAAGCAAACCGTGAAACTAAAATGCTAAAGTATCGAATTAACCGACGTATACATACTACATATACATAGTTATGTTAAAAAAATAACACCAGTATATCGAATATATATTTACGAAGATTGGACGTCACAAGTTAAAGCCGAGGGTCAAAGTAAACAGACTTCATTATATATTTGTGAAGCTCAATATTGCATATGAATTAAAGAAACATGAATACAATTATCATGACTACAAAATGTGAAATAGAAAAGCAAGAAGACTGAGTTACAAGAAAGTTATGTAAAAGGTTTTGTCGTATTTACTTTTGTGTGTCATAAGAAGCTTCCTGCATGTATTCGCCTTAATACGAATAAAAGAACAATCGACAAGTGTTGATGCAATTATAATAGAGACGGAAAGAATACGGACTGGTAGTTAATTATAGATTATTTAGAACAAGGTCGTCTACGAGTGATTTAAGTAACAAAACGATTTTTCTCTTATAACAATACTCTTTGGCCAGTAATTTGTCCCATCCTGTTTCCTGTGCTGCGTAGAGGAAATCAGGATTACACGTATCGACTGACCTTTATTGATGTTTCAATAACTTCGTCACTAACCCATTTTTATGTTGCATGTCCAATAGGCCTTTAAAACGAGGAATTATCATGCCTAAACATGACAATCTTTATTCCTGTCGTTTTCGTGCCAATTGGATGTGATTATTATACAAGATGACGAAGACAAATGTATTTTGTTCCAGACGTTTTCACAAATAACTGTCCCAGAAACAGTAAAAATCTATATGTCTCGGTGCATGGTACATGTGGTACATGTATGTAACAAAAAAGAACAAAAAAAAAGATGAATCGACATTGTTCAAATTGTTTGCGATATCAATTTATATTGTGTTTGTTTTGCTGTAATAAGATTAAACAAAGCTCATTGAACATAGACTTGTTTCCATAATAATTATTGGTTAATAATATTTAAGGAATTCGTTGCAAATAATCTTATCTCAGTTTTAATAGAAGTAGTCCAATTAAGTCGACACAATAAGTTTTGAAGATTGTTGTTGAATCTCCTCGGGTATTTCAATGATAGTCTTTTCAATGTTGAAGGAAGCAGGTCTTAGTCGTTACTGGTTGACCCCAACTTGACTGATCGGCAAATGATCGGTGACGAATTTTCGACTAATCGATAACCAATCGTTGATCAATGACCAATATAATCTGTTATTTTATTTTGCTAATATCCCTTAATTACGTATAAATTTGTAGGGAGTGCACGACTGATCTGTTAAAGGTCAGACTATTTGTCTGGTTCGGTTGAAACGTCTTCCTACTGGCATTTAAAAACTCTCTCAGTATAGATGCAGAAGGAGATGTACGATAAACAACAATAAGACAATAACCATACAATAAAAATACAAATATATAAATAGAGGACAAACATACAATATTCAATATTCAATACAGCTGTGCAAACAATATTTCAAGCTCTAGATCTGCCTTTAGCTCACACCGTTATAAATAATAATTGCCATTAAACTTTAAATAGGGCATACATAAATGACAACTGATTCATGACCTACAGCTACATTACAACGTATCTTGTCGTTTTAGATCCTCGCTAATATCGACAATTTGATAACAAAACCGTACATCAAAAAATCATGATTATTGACAACAGTGATAAAGAAATCTTTTGTTTAAGTATCATCAATGATGTCAGTGATTGAAAATACCAGGCTTAATATGTTATACGATAGACGTGCTTTTCGTCTGCCAAGAACTCATCATTGATACTAGAACAAAGATAAATTAGTAAAACTATAATACAAATTTGATATACATCCCTCAAAGTTATACATTGTATATCATGGATATATAAATATGAGATAAAGGCAGAAGGCTGTATACAAATTAGAGAGACATGTTTGTGAAATTTATAAATTGGTCATTTCTCACACGGAAATAATCAAAATATGCCGATTTAGTGTTGCTATATTTGCTTAATTATTATTTTCGAATAGATAGCGTTCTCCTGAGTATCTATTCTGTTTCTATATATATTTTTTTCTAATGAGGACAGTCTGTTCGTTAATGTATGAGACACTTTGGTTTAAAGCATTACTTCTTGATAAATTCTAAAGCAGGGATGATATATTTCTTTCGGAGAATCTGATGACATTAATATATAAATATTACCTACACTAAAGCTGTTAACATATTTGTGTATAAGAAATTATCCTATAATTCAATTTGCAATTGAATAAAACCATGTGTCTGTCTTATTCAATTTGAATACGAAATTTACTTCATTGCCATTTTAGCAGGTACATGGTTTTCGTCAAAATTTGGCATTCAAATTTATGTTACTGATATTTTGAACTTATAACTACGAAGCTAGTAAACCATTAAATCTATTATCTATTTTGCAATAAACAAGACAACAAAATTTTATTTATTGACCTGTAGTATGTGTCAATCTTCCATCAAGGATTGTAAGAAGTAACTTCGGGCAATTAGATAAAAAAGAACATCTTCATTTTGCATTTCATAAATCTGTCAACATTTTTGTTTTAAAAGTATATAAATCCAATACAAATCCAATTTTTTAAAGAAACAGTATGCTTTTATTTCAACTTAACATTTTCATCGGAAAATGCATGTATCAAGTCATGGCTCTCTCTATATTGCTTTTTTACAAACGGACATTGATAAGGGAGTTACAAGACATTTATAGATATTATTAATTCATCTCCTCTTCGATAGTCCGTGAAAGATAGAGAGAAAGTTTAACATAGTGCATAATATATAAATTATATTGTCTAGGTAAAAACGGAATACTATCAATATTAACGGTAACTCTTGATGTGACTGTGAATTCGTGAAAAAACTATCGTGACTAGTTATATGTGATAAAAATTGGAATTAAAATGGGAAATATGTCAAAGAGACAACAACCCGACCAATGAGGAACTGATAGCCGAATGGTCGTCAACGCAGTGAGAAAATCTCATACCCGGAGGTGGGCCTCAGCAGTCCCTAAAATAAATTTGTGTAATAGTTCAGTAAAAATGGACGTCGTCATACTAACTTCCTATGAATCACATGTCGCATGCTCATACTAAATAGTGTTACAGAAGTGTAACGAGGTGATTAGCCTTTGAAGGTTAGATATAATAATATGAATTGTTATAATCATACGATCCGTTTGTATGAGTGTTAATTAGATTTTGAATTTAACTCGAGAAGGATGTAAACAAGAAACAAGAAAACATAATTATATCCATCTATCAGAGTACTTTGCCAATCTTCTACTTGGATCATTGATGGAATAAACAAATGATGTCACCAAAGCTAACTTAAAAGCTCTAAAATGTCTTAATAAAAGGCGAAAAACAAACAACAAATGCTTTTTCACGTTACGATCTCGATGTTGCTTGCTTTATTTAGGTGCTTTGTTCCTTGTATCGAACAACTAAACTGCATTATATATTTAATTATTAGAAATATTGCCTCATATAGTTTATATCCACAATCCCTCTTTCCAAAGAATGATTACCTTGTCAGAATATTTAAATAAAACTATTACAAACAATGATCATTGTACTTTCTTGAATCTATATATCTATTTGTACTTCTAGATTAATTCTTAAATTTACAATAAAACAGATGATTTTGCATTTCTCTTGCCAATTCCCTTTTTCAAGACGGATACGTTTCGTTTGCAGCATTGTATAGTGTATATATCTCTATACTCGTGTATGAAACAACGTTTTTATATTAATGAATGAATTTTCTGTATTACTGAACAAAACATAACACCAGGATGTTTGATTTCACAAGCTTTTACTAAATTTTATCATCCTTACAAGGACAGTATGTGTTTATATAAATCAATGTGTATATTACATCCATATTTATGGTATTGTTCTATACAAAGCACAACAAAGTGTTCACTATAATCTACAGATACTCAATTATACAGTTAAAAAATCCACGAGAAGGATAAACCTCTCACATATTTAGGGAGAAAGAGAGTTTTAATAGTGCATGATATATAGCATGTTATTTCCTATAAAACTGGGTTACAATAAAATCGAAGGTTACCGCAGCCTTTGATATGACTGCAAATCCATATTTCGAGTGCATTCAAATTGTAATAATTCATGCATGTAACGAGTTGATTAGCCTTTGAATATTGGATGTAATAATACATTATGTGCTAATGAAACCATCTGTTTTTTCGTGAATATAAACAATATTTGGAATTAAACTTGATCAGGAACTATTCATTTTAATTACATGTGTTTACTAGAAGTTAAATTAAATAGAATGTACAAAGTAACATTTTTAACACAATTCAATAATTTCAAATTAATCTCAAAATTTGAATATTGCGTTTAGTACCGTCTGTTACAAATATTTTTTTTTTTTTCAAGAGATTATATGTAGATGAAGAGTAGAACATTTTCAATCGTTTATTAAATAGTCAAAAGTAAAATCACAAACATACTGAACTCTGAGGAAAATTGTCCTATTCCTGACTTGGTACAGACTTTTTCTTATTTAGAAAATGGTGGATTATGAAATTATAACAAACAAAAAAATATTTTAGAACAAATACTTAAACATGTTAAGTTTGATGGTTCAATTAATTTCACAAATAATGCAATGAATTTGCAGCTCCTTTTTCGCAGTTGGAGATTGTGGCGTATTCAGTATTCAATATTAGAGTGAAAGCAAATCAGACTTTCCTAAAGGTGCCAGTAGACCAAATGTTGTTTTTGTTTAGCTTGAGTTATAATTCCTTTTCTTCAAAATAACCAGCTGGTAAATAAAATTGGTGTCTTATTTGGTGAAAACATTTGTAAGTATAAAACAGATGTTATAAAAATATTCCTCGCATATAACTCAGAGTGATGGACTTTTTTTCATGAGAAACAATCAGTATCAGTCATACGACTATTTACATATTTGTAGCCGTGTTTTTTTTTAACAAGGGTGTTGACCAATAGAGTATAACAAACTAGGGGTTTGAAAACTTACGCAATCCGTTGTTTGATTGTTAGATTATGAATAATATTATGTTTTGAAATCAGAAAACGTGACCTTCACATTTTATATGCAAAAACATATGAATAATCGATTGAGCAAAATTGACAATCTTTTGGACATCAGGGATTGTTCTGTAAATTTTTAAAACGTATACTTTATACTTCTACGTATTATTTAGTTAACATGTACATTCAGCAACCAAAAAAAACCCAGATAAAGTCATCATTTCCAAACTAATTTTCTTTTGTTTTGAATAGTAAAACTGATTTTTCAGAAGATAAAAATACCAAATGTTTGCTTACATGTAAAAACAATATGTATGTTTAATGTATAAAGTAATGTTGATACCGTATATCTTACAATCAAAAGACGAAGGAAGCATTCTCCAAAATTCGTCGTAACATATATCGACATCGACTTTTAGATTCATCATGGAGTAAGCGCTTCGAACACACTATATTTATAAGATACTACATTTATTAACTAGCACTGTTCGACTTGAACAGAGCTTTTTAAGATCCCAGGTAGCAGATGTTTGATACATTTTCTTTATTCTAAGCACAATGGTTTTCATATGATATACTATTGCTTGCTCATAATTTTTCAAAACATTAGGCTTCGATGTCCATTGTATATCTTTCACACTAAAAATGCACTAGAGCACAATCTATTGAAATGAAGTCAAACGATAATTTATAAGGGAACCTGTCTTACAACAATAATGTATTGACGTACTTTCATCGAGCACTACTGCTTTAAAATTTGGCAGCAAAACAAGCCTACTATAATGAATAATATATTAATTGCTTATTTTATTACAGAAATCCATTGATGCGATAGTTATTTATTGTAATGAACTTTTCAAAACTTCAAAACTTGATATGACTTTTGCAAATAAAACTATTTTCTTTATAGTTTGAATATTTGTTATCATAAAACTATAGATATATATCTACTAATATTTACATGAAACAAATGCATATCGTATATTTTTGAGATAAAAAGCTTTTGAAGTCTTCAAAATAGTTACTTATAATTTATGCTGATTAAGACCTGTTATATTCACAGTTCGTTCTTAAAACACTTTTATAAAAGTTTAACTCTTATTTACCTATAAATGGGTTTCTCTGAATTGATTGTATTATGATTTTTATACTGAAATTATGAGTAACAATAAGTCTTATGATAATGTTCATCCACTCAATTTCTGAAATCAGTAAACTATTTATCTTAGGAAAAATCGAGAAGACCACAATAAAATAGCAAAACAACTGAACTCCAAGGGAAATTCAAAATGGAAAGTATTTTTAATAAATCATGTAAATGGCAAACTGAAAAATTAAATACGAGTGGATAATAATACTGTCAGCACTTTAACGAATAAATGTCGCAACATTTGTATCAAGAAACTGGTATGTATGAAGTTTTTATCTCATACTGACAGTTCTATAAGAAAACGTAATTTTATTTTATCTGCTGGTTTACTGAAAGGCTTACTGTGCTGGAAAATTGTAAAATTAGAAGCAATATATATATATTCTATTATTTCAGAACGAATAAAGAAACAAAGTACGTTCATTCATAAAGTACTAGAATGAGGGACAAATCTTCGTGTACTAAAAAGGAAGAATAAATCTTCAACTTTGTAATTGTTTGGCTTTATAAATATTTTGATATGAGCGTCACTGATGAGTCTTATGTAGACGAAACGCGCGTCTGGCGTACTAAATTATAATCCTGGTACCTTTGATAACTAATTAATACTGTACATTTACAATTGTAATACTGTACTCATAGATTTTCAATACAGTACTTTTTGAATAACATACTGTACTTTTAGAATTGCAACAATGATCTTTTAGAATAGCAATAATGTACTTTAGGATTTGAAATTTCAATGGAGGCAAGTAAGATGTAGTACTGTAATTAATGCTTTTGCAATAATTGTGACTGGTAGTGTTTTCTATGTCTTGGTTTTTAGACCTGTGTTGTAAATTTAAAACGTTAGTTCAACCTTTTTATTGTAATTAATCGTTTCACCTGAATAAAGTATAAATTACTATCAGCATAGAAATGGGATTAGTTAGAAATTATTGTCCTGGGAAAAGAGAAAATGGACTTTTCATCAATTGAATTACGGATAAATAATTTCTAACGGTTTATATTACAAAGCATATTTGTTTCACCAACAGCGTGGTACTACTGTAAAAAATCTGTTTATATTTACGTTCAACTACTGTTGTGCTTTGTAGGTTGCTTTGTCATGTTAAAAGCGTGGGTCGCAAAGCTCGGTGATTTGAGGAAATTACAGGAAGCAAACAATGATTATCCTCGAGGCCCAAAACATAACAAATAGATAATAAGGTTTTGGCAGTATTTGGCCACAGCTTTATCTTGAATAAAATATAACATATATGATATATAATATGTATTTAAATTGGCAATCTTGCTCTGAAATATATTTATCAATGTCTGTATTTAATATATATGTAAATTATAATGTGGCTACCGCAAATTATGGCAAACCACTAATATAAATATATTTAAGTAATATGTCTGGTACGAGAAGTTGACTGATGAGCCCTGGTAATCAGAGGCTATCATTACTGTTCACTGAATATATGAATGTTAAATCCAGCGCAGCGAAATGTGCCAAATGTGCTCTGCCAATGTCCACTTTTACATCTACATTGTGTTCACTAGTTGTCTCCTACTCTCCCATCTCAGTACCATTAGCAGAATTAAGCTGAAATATAAACTTAAAAGCAGTATCTGGTTTCTTACTTCCATTCAGAACAAATACACATGTAACACAAAATTAATTTACATTGGGAGGGTGGTGGGTTTTTTAAGAAGATTATTTTCTCGTCCAATTTTCGTCTGCTGCAATCTTGCCGACGTATTTCGAAAAGACCAAAGCGAGGTTGCGATCAAACTAATAAACACAAATGTTAAATACCCAACAGTGAACCACCACCTGCCCAAATTAAAATCTTCGAGTTTGTACCCAATGGATAACGGGCTTTAAAATTGTAGATTTTAAATCCTTTTATCCTCGAGGCCCAAAACATAACAAATAGATAATAAGGTTTTGGCAGTATTTGGCCACAGCTTTATCTTGAATAAAATATAACATATATGATATATAATATGTATTTAAATTGGCAATCTTGCTCTGAAATATATTTATCAATGTCTGTATTTAATATATATGTAAATTATAATGTGGCTACCGCAAATTATGGCAAACCACTAATATAAATATATTTAAGTAATATGTCTGGTACGAGAAGTTGACTGATGAGCCCTGGTAATCAGAGGCTATCATTACTGTTCACTGAATATATGAATGTTAAATCCAGCGCAGCGAAATGTGCCAAATTGTCCGATAAGATCAGGGTAACAACTTGATCTGATTGGACAACCGCCACTGAAAAGAGGGGGTGTAGCTGCGCGAAGCTGTGCCAAATACAATTTAATATATTAACTTTCAAGTTACTTCCTAGTAACTTACTTGAAACGTCAGATATAAAATGTTAACATAACAGTTGTATCTATTTACAGTCGGGGAAGGTTAAATTAATGTCAAGATTCCTGATGATCATTTCTAATCCTCCCTGGAGGGTATTCAAAAAAATGTTATTTCCCAAAGACGTCAAATGCACTCCATCTTTCATTAAGAATAATTCATTAGCCTTTATATCAGGGTAACGGAGGTAACAACCATCTGTTTTGGTTAAAAATGATGCTATAGAGGTATTAACCCTCATTCTACATTTTTCCATGGCATTAATATTGTCAGAGTAACGCCAACTTGATCTCGGAATAATTTGAGACCAGACAAAAACTGTGTCCAACATCAGTTGACGCATCCAACTGAACTGTTTCTTTATTAGTTCACAAAGAGTTTTTGAACTTTTTTCCCCTATATCATTGCCTCCAATATGTAAAACTAATATAGTTGGCGGATCTTCATATTTTAACATGGTTCTTATTTGTTGTTTCATGTCCAGCACTTTACCTCCACATTTTCCCTGCCACCAAATATTTACTCCCATCCTCTGCAGCCCCAAGTTTACCCCTCCCGGTCTTCCTCTGGCTTCCCCAAAGGCATGCTTAATAATCGAGGATCCAACGATCCAAACTGTAGCATGTCCTGCAATTCTTAGAAAGCAATTATTACTTGCTTATATTGATGCAGGACATACCATTTATTTACATAATACAATATTATTTAAATGCCAGCTCAAGACTGCATTACAAAATAAGCAAATATAGAAACATATTTACACAAATAAATGTACATATATGATGTTCAGGCATTTAAATCCTAATGTAACGCAAAAAGGCCTGTGACTTCCAACGTCCCATTTCTTTAATTTGTTCATCAGAAATACCTTCTAATGCACATGTAGTTGCCATGCCAATTCTAAAGGAATGGGACTTAAATCCATTGTTTTCTATACCAATTACTGACAGAGACCTTTTTAATAATGCTGAAAACTGGTATCTTGTAAGGGGGGATCCATCAAAATGACAAAATAAAGGTCCCAGATAAGGTGGGCGAACTTTAATAAAATTAGCCATTATTTGTACTGGACATACATTTTTGTTTTTCTGCTTAGAAATAACGATTGTTGTTCCAGAACCAAACTGATCAGTTTTAGATGACGTCAATAAAACCTCTAATCTTGCATCACAAAGCTTTATATTTTCAAATTTTACAGTATGCATCTGCTTATTTTTACAATCAACTGTTATTTCACCTACTCTCATAAAACCATGAAAGGCTAGCGAAAATGAAGCCATAAACAGTTTTGTCTCATACCCGTTTTTGCAAATCACCGCCAGTGACCTCAATAATTTTTCCAATATATCTCTCGTTATGGGTAATCTAGTGTCCTTTTGATTTGGGCCCCCCCAACCTTTTTATTCCTTCAATCAATTTTCTGACAACAAATTTCTGTGTATTGTCTTCTAAATTGTTGATTTTATTAAAGTAACTTAAGCCTGAAATATAGCCAGATACTGTTGAGTGGGACAATTTCTTTCTAAACATATAAACAATGAATGATGTCAAGTCATCAAGCGGAATAGGCCAGACATCAGAAAAACCATGCTTTTCTCTGAATTTAACAAATATGTCCATGCTATGCAAATATGCTTTCTGTGTACTGGGTGCTAATGAATTTATAAGTAAATGATTCATTTCAGTTCTGAAATCATCGACAGGAATTCTTGTGGGATTGCTGCTGGAGAACTGTCTGCATTCGGGACCAAGTCCATAAAACGTTGTTCCTGAAATCGAGAAAGAGCATCTGCGATTGCATTATGCTCACCCTCAATATGTTGTGCCCTAAATTGTATGTTATTGTTCATAGTGAGAAAAACTAGTTGTCTTATCAATATCATAACTCTCTTTGATTTTGATGTTCTTTTGTTCACAATGCTTACTAATGCCTGATTATCTATTCTCAACAGAATCTTTTTATTTCTAAATGAACGACCCCATATCATGAACGACAGCACGATGGGAATAAGCTCCAAACATGTTATATCCAATAAAATGCTAGTATCAGCCCAACTACTTGGCCACTGGTATTGTACCCAGTGACCTTGAAAATAAGCTCCACAACCTAATAAAACATTACCTGCACTATCAGTGAATAATTCCAGACTTTCATTAGTCGACCAAAATCTATCAGGAAAATAACACTGACCATTGAATTGATCTAGAAAATTTAGCCAAACTCTAGCATCTGCTTTGACCTCTGAATTCAATCTGACAGTATAATAAGGCTTTCCATTCTTAACTGAAGCTATCAAATCGTAAAAACGACGAATAAAAGCACGGGCTGATATAATAGCCCTTGAACAAAATGCCATTAAACCAGTAATTGATTCAAGTTCCTTCAGTGCCATTTTCTTTTTCGACAAGACCTGATCAAGCATAAATTTAAGTTTATCCAGTTTTTCAGGGGGGATTCTAACCAACATAAGTACTGTGTCAATTTCAAGGCCTAAAAATGTGATACATGTGGTAGGACCTACTGTTTTATTCTCTGCTAGTGGAACACCTAGCTGCCTACATACTTCATTAAAAGTGTCCATCAAAATGGTACAATTATCCGTTGAACTTTCACCAGCAAAGAAAAAGTCATCCAAATAGTGGTCTAAAGTCTCAATGCCAGCTTTCAATGCAACTGTTTTATGCAAAAAAGTGGCAAATTTTTCAAAGAGGGCACATGATATAGAACAGCCTTCAGGCAGACATTTATTAATATAATATTTCCCATCAAAGAAAATTCCCAGAAGGTCAAAATCAGCTGGGTGAACCAATAAAATTCTAAAGGCCTGACTAATGTCCATTTTTGCGCAAAGCACGTTATTTCCTAATTCAGAGATCATCCCAACCACTTTATCAAAAGAAGAATACTTTACTTTACAAATTTCTGGATCAATGAAATCATTCACACTCCAGTTTAGAGGATATGACAAGTGAGTTATAAGACGCCATCCACCGTCATTTTTTGAAACTACCCCAATAGGAGATATTCTTAAAGTTGAAATTGGTATTTTTGAAAAGGGGCCCAACATTCTACCAAGATGCACTTCTTTTTGTAATTTTAAATTCGTTTCAGTTTTGTGAACTTCTGCCGAAATGAGATTGCTTGCAAAACTCGAGATCCTTGGACCAGTATAGTTTAATCTAAACCCCTCTATAAATCCCAATAATAACATTGCTGCATCAGTTTTGTTTTCATAATTTGACAGTAATTCTCTTAAAGATTTAATTTTGCCTGGGGTTTTGCCTTTGTCCCATAAATGCTCCAGGAGAACGGAATCTTGTGTTATTTTGCATTTGCCTAGGTGCAAAGGGTTGAAAATTAGATGCTGTTTTTTGTGGTGCTTGAGGCCGGGCTGATCTGAATCTCTGAACAATCCCAGGTGACTGAGGATTATTAGAGTTAGTCACTTTGCTATTAGTGCAATATATAACCGGATGTACCCCACTGCATTTTAAACAAGCATGTTTGTATGTGCAATATTGTTGGGTGCACGTCCCATTATAATTATATGCATAGCATTTAAGAAAATTGTTTGTTGGTTTTTGTGCAATATTGAACTCTGGCCCATTAATTGGACCTGCTGGTTGCATATACAATAACCATAGCTCAGTGTCTATGACAGACCAGGATCCAGCAGGCTCCTGTGATCTACGTAGTCTAAACTGTTCATCATACAATTTCCATCCTAAACCTGCATAGCGTTTAGCCCCTAACCTGACAGTTTGCATATACTTCAACAGTTCTTGGAACTGAGATGTATGTATAGTACAATAAATACTGATATATATTAAAAAGGCATCCGTCCATATACCTATTGTGTTAATTTTTGTATCCTGTTGCTTAGGTTGTAATATAATCTGTCCCTGATTAAATGTAAGTGTTTGATTCACTCCTGTTATGTTTTGTGAATTATTTAACAAACTGCCCATATCTACATATTCCCCATTTATTACTTTTTGTTTGACATTTTGCGATACGTTTCGCGCTATGTCATCTGACGCCTTAACCGTTTCAATGGGTAAGGCATAACCTGTGTTAATTAGGGGTTGGTGTAATGTTGTATTACCTGGAGCAGGGTAAATTGTTTCTGCTGGCAGTGTTGCTGGGATCATTATTGGACTGTGTGGTAGTACATTAGTTGTCACTGTGTTTGAGCCGAGCTGTACAGGTGGTGTTTCACTTGTTCTAGGTAATCTATCTGCAATATTAGCAGTCGCCTCTTCCTGTTGCTGTTTCGACTTCTTTGCAGCAGCCGCTGCGCCTCCATTATTTGCCCTGCTTGTCGGCACCCTTTTTCTGCCGGACCTCCTATACATGATCTGAAACTTAAAGTGTATGTGTTATCTTCATTCAAATACATGTGCTTTACCTTATATATATATATAAAATATTAAAAGTGAATATCCAAAAACATACGTATTTCACAAAATCTCTCTCCGATTATATGCCTATAGTTTGCTCTTTCGTGTTATTCTCAGGATATATAAACTAAGAATCAATTACTACTTACTAAAATGATTGTTTTGCCATTTGTGCAAATCCGAAACATACGAGTTTATCAAAGCCGGTTCCGGTTTTTATGCCCACCGTTAACCGGAAGTTTGTCATTACAAGTTTGTCAATAAATAGAGTCGAAACACTCAACTTTTTGCTCATTTTTGTCCTGTATTTAGATGAACTAATTTATCGACTGCATCAATTTATATGCTGACAATAAGCTATTTCAAAATTTCATTGTGAAAATATTTGGTTGATTTGAAAACCCCTTAAATCACTAAAGTACGGCAATAACAGTTATAAATTCCTTCACATTTTCAAATTGCATAAAAATATAATGTCTAACACAATCTTGGTTTGATTTATTTTTGGCTGTGACCGTTTACTTAAATTCGACATTCATTTGCACATTAAATTTTTGTATGTTTTTAAATGTCGTTTTTAACTAAAATTTCAAGACATCGGGATTAAATCGATATCAATCCGTCTTTATCGTATATCAAAATAAACTTATAGCCCTTTATCAAACCTATTTCAGGTGTTATTTCAACTTTTTTAAGAAGATTATTTTCTCGTCCAATTTTCGTCTGCTGCAATCTTGCCGACGTATTTCGAAAAGACCAAAGCGAGGTTGCGATCAAACTAATAAACACAAATGTTAAATACCCAACAGTGAACCACCACCTGCCCAAATTAAAATCTTCGAGTTTGTACCCAATGGATAACGGGCTTTAAAATTGTAGATTTTAAATCCTTTTCGCGACAGGCTAATAACCTTTTTAAAGTATTGTTTCCAGTTTACTGACCATATGAAATTAAAGGAAATTAAAACGTTAATAGCTTATATTGCTTAAGATATCAAGCTTTTAAATTATCTTTAACATTGCAATATATGAATAGTTAATGAAACACACGAGGAAAATAAGGTTTTCAATGTTCCTGATATCCGTACAAAATAATTGATTGACTTCATCAACTGTTTCTATTTTTTGTTGTAATGATTGTTTTACAACATTGTCCTAAAACATGTATTGGTAACTGAGATTAGAAGTATGTTTATATAGCGCTAGGAGCAAGAACAATGCTTTGGCGTTTTGTTTTTTTTTTATTTGGGATGTAGACAGCACGTTCGGTCAGAATGGACACGTTCAAGGACTCGTATTGGCAATCTTTACGCGTCAGAACCCTCTACATCATTTTTAATGTATAAAACAAAAAACGAAAAACAAATTTGATATACAGAAACAAACGACAAAAACGTGCTCATGGCCTGCGACAGGCACATTCAGAATGTGGCTGGAACCTAACATCTATAATAAAAAAAATACATTGTACAGATTTGAGAATACTTGCAGCTACTAAAAGCTATTATAGTCACAATAGAGTAAAAATTGTTTCTCATCCTCTAGTATTTTACATTTATAGCAAAGTCGTTCCTCTCTTGGAATTTTAAAATATCTCCCCTTTTCAATCAAGGGGGAGTGATCACTTATTCTAAATTTAGTGATTAATCTCCTTATCTGAAAATTTGATGTATTTAGATAAGGTTCTAGTTTGTAATCTTTTTTAAGTTTTTTGTAAAGATAAAAAAAAACATCATCAATGTTTTCAAATTCAGTTTGAAGTAAATCTTCATATCTATTTTTCATTTTTAACTTTATATCGTTTTTTATTCTATTTACATCTTTTATGTCCTTACAAGTAGAAAGAATATTAAGGTCAACATTAGTCTCTTCAACAATATTTTTGGCATATGTATACTATGAATAAGTTCCTGTCAAATCTAGAGACTGTGCTAGAGAAAAAGCTTCCTTTATCAATGGATTAATATTATTATTGTAAAGTTTAGCTAACTATAAAAGGGTTTGTGTTTTAATAAAACACTCTATAGGCAATCTCCCTAATACAACTCTTGCTCCTAAATTGGATGCATTTTTTCTTATTCATAGAGTAGATTTACAAAATTTAAGATGCATATTTTCAATAGGGGTTTTGTCTGTAAAATCAAGTTGATTAATTTGTTTTCCTGAAGATAAGGCTCTGATTTTGGCTCTATGAAAAGAAATATATGTATCCAAATATGTTACTTCTGAATTATAGGTCATAATTGGTTTTACTAAAGAATTAAAAAGATTATTTGCTACTTTTATAGATATATAATGATTTAGTATAGGATTTTATTGCAAAAAATACTTTGTTTGCCTTTTTTGTCAGCTCTAAAGTACTTTGTGATAATTTCCATTACATTTTATCAACATTCCCAAAAATTAATATTCTGTTACACTCTCTATAGCTTTCATTGCACATAACAACGCAGCATAAGACCAAACTAAACAAAAACAGTTGAATAAAAAACCAAATAAGATGTGGCAACTCTCCATTCAAATCACAATGTGTAAAACGTAATCAAATATAGTTAAGAAAAGTTCATATGTGACATTTAGGGGTTTTGATGTGGATGGCAGCAAGTTGAAAGTCTCTTTTTAATTTATTACCAAGCCTTCCGCAATTTGTATATTGTTAAGGACAGTATGTTGACCGTTTTATGTTTTGCCGTTTCAGCCTCAACACATTTTAATTTATTCATTAAAGATACAATACTAGAATTGTAAATAACGAGAAGTGTTTGCCTTTTGTTTCACACTATTGAAAGCTATAAACCATAGAATATCCTAAGGTTGGTTGGAATATAATGATATTGTATTATGATAAATGTTCCAATAGAGTCCGGATGACTGTCAATAACAAAGTTAGTCAGTATATAAGGTTGACCAATAAACCAATTCAATACTGACAAGATGACAGCTGCGGTCTGATAAAAGAATTATTGTTTTTTCAATACCCCCGTAACGTTGATTGGAATCTGTAGTCATTTAATTTGTTATGCCATTACTTTAAGAAGATATTGTAATGGAAACATATTTGAGTAGTGAACATGTTGTTTGTTCGTCTATCCCCTCACCGAGAAACAATATGACGTCATCAGGTGAAATCTGACTGTTATGTTATAAAAGATTGAGAAAATTAACATAGATAACAATGAGCAATGATATACATTTTGCATGATTTAAGAAAGTCAGGTCCAGTCATTTGTATGGTTCTTGTGGTGTAATTTAACTACACGTTTATGACCCTTTGTCTGTCATTTAAGAAATCCACGATTATTAATATAAAGCACACATACACTCGTCATATATTTGTTAATATCAACAGAACATCTGGAGAACCCCGTTTGCCGAGACTTGTTACACATGTATGTTATGGATACAGACAAATGCATTTAACACTCAGTAAATATGAGGATAACTATTTAGACAATAATAGTGCATTGACTTGACATATCAACGATATAAAGATGAGGCTTAGAAACCGGGATATGCGAGGCTCTGCCGAGCTTTTTCCCCGTTTCGTGCCGAATCCTTATATCGTTGATATGTCAAGTCAATGCACTATTATTGTCTTTATACTGCAATCTAATAAAAACATTTTTAATTGCCGTTTAATGTGTAAATGCTATCATTTGATTTAAATATTGGGAAATTTCCCCCTTTTATAAAAAAGGCCTCATATCATGCAGACGGAGAAATATACAACACGATGAAAGGTCCATCGATGGTAAACGAATTTGTTTCAGAATAAGCCAAAGATCAACAATAAGCATAAAACATAATGATTTATAGTTTACAGACCAAAAATATCAACAAGTGAAACATTTATATAACAATTGCAAAAGAAATAAGTTTTAGTCGTTAAACGCATCGTTGTTTACATTGAAAACAAGAACAGGTTGAATAGGTCGTATGAATAATTAATTATGAATTCGGCAATTTCTATTTAAATTTTCATTAGGAAAAGTGACATCGTGTCAGTGACTTTATATGACATAGAAATATACGGTCAACGCATTTTCACTGCTCAAATAGAACGAGTGCAGTATTAATGGACAATAACAGTGCATTGACTTGACATATCAACGATATAAGGATGAGGCTTAGAAACGGGGAAATGCGAGGCTGTGCAGAGCAAGATTCTGTTTTGTTTATTGTTCATTTAAATTTATGTAACATATCCGCACATGATTTTATTTGATTAAATTGCACAATAATTGTGAAAAAAATCAGTTCCATTTTTAATAGTTAACTCAGAAGTCAATCCTGCGATCAATTACTATTTCGTTAAAAGTCTAAAAAAGGAGAACAATACTGAATATGTTGTTGCGTTTCGAATATTCCTGAACTCTTACTTTAAAAAAATCTAAAACCGGATTAAGTTGTCTAACAGATTCCAAAACATTAACACGTTATAATAAATTAAACCACCTTCAAGTTGTTGATTAAATATAAAGTCATTACGTCCAGTTTTTTTGGACATACGGACAAAATTATAAAATCCAGTATCTTCATAAAGTATAATAGCATGTTGCAGATATACATCCATTTTAATTTTACGCTAGACTTTATAATTAAAACAACAAGACCAAGTAGAGTCTGTCTAAATCAAACAATATTCATTATGTCCAATTAAAGTATGTAAAATAAATGTATATATATATATATATATATATGATACAGGTATTTAAACTGGTATTTGTTAAGATGTCACATTGATAAATCAAATAGGAGTCAACGAAAATTTGGTATTCCTTGTAAAACGAAGATTTTGTGTACATATTTCATAACAAATATCAATAGAAATTAGTTTGTTTCTTAAGAAAATACGTCATCAAATGTAAAATCTGTCTTTTATGGAGGCTCGCTACTCAGTTTCAAAATAACAAGCTTTTCTAGTGTAAATATTGATTGGGGATTAATAAAGGAATCGAAAAAGCAAAAACAAAGATATAAAGGTCAGTGTGCTTGTTTTCCATTGAAATTTTGGCGAGAAAATGTTCTCTCTTGATTTTTCATAGCTTTATCATTTACAAGTTTAAGTTCTCAAAAATTATTTAAAAAATAACAACGAATTTATTGCTGCATTGAAGACCTGTTGGTAACCTTCTGCTGTTGTCTTTTCTATGGTCGGGTTGTTGTCTCTTTGGCACATTCCCCATTTCCATTCTCAATTCTATCTTCCGATTACATTCATTATTCATAAAAGACTATCCTAATTTTTCATACTGAGGAAATAACTTTACTTGTAGAACCAATCCGTTAATTGATACAATTTGCATGCATTTTTGTTTCTTTTTTCTTGAAGTTGCATTTGAGATATGTTTAACAATATAGATGAACTTTTACTCGACATTAATGCTATAATGACAAATGAATGATGTGTTATTATATTAAAATTATGGTAATACAAGAAAATGTTTAAAATAAAGGATATTTTTGAATATGACCCGTCCAATAAAATAATACTTTAATTTGAACAGCGGTATACTGCTGTTGCCTTTATTTAATAATAAAAATATCTATTCTATTTTTATTACAAAAAATTAAAAAATACGTACAATAATTTTATGCTTCCGGCTCGATTTTAATGATTTACCTTCATAAGGAACGCTTAAATCTGAATATTTCAAGGCCGATGATGTATAAGAATCAAAACAGTAACTGGTTGAGGATATATGATAAAAATTTCTAAACAATAGACAAATCCGTCTAAGGTAAACTTAACATTACCTGAGGAATTGAAACCCTCGTTTCCTCATAATTCAAAAATCTAGAAACGGACAATTTTAAAAAGTTTTTTTTAATCATGTCTGTACCGAACTACAGACTACTGAGCTGTTGATATCATTGGGAACTGATAGCCCACTAACAGAGGTATCCACCTACACAGCAACTATCGCATAGATACTATTTCTGTACTAAAAATTTGTAGTACTGGAAATCTTCTGTTAAATACAAGTACATAAATATTACAATAATTTTAAAGTAAAGAAATAGTACTAAATATTTAAAGTAAATTTCCAGTACTACATAGTTTTAGTACAGAAAAAGTACCTATGCAAAAGTAGTTGTGTAGTGGTGTAAGAACTGTACGTTTTAAACATTTGAAGCTGAATCGGCGGACCATTCCGTATCAACAAAGAAGACATAGATTCACCAAAGTTGTTTATGTGTTCATATTGTAAGGTGTTTTATATGAAGTGTTTTATTAACTGTTATTTGTTTATATTTTCATTGATTTTCGTAATTTTTCTATTATTGTCATGCTATTGGCAGTATATCTGACGTTTTGATTCGTTATTGCTTAATGTTTTCTTCTCTTTATGCCTCAGAATCTCATTCATGTCCAGTACAGGATGTTTATTCAATATTGTCGACATCGCGATATCTACAATGTTAACACGACATCGTGTTAACATTGTTTACATTGTTGGAACCCTGATATAATGTTTACATCGTTGACATCGCGATGTATGCAATGTTAACACGATGTTGTGTTAGGATCGTTTATATTGTTTGAACTCTTATATAGTGTTTACATCGTTTACATTGTTAACATCGCGATGTATACAATGTTAACACGATGTTATGTCAACATCGTATACATTGTTTGAACCTTTATATATTGTTAACATCGTTGACATCGTTAACATCGCGATGTATACAATGTCAACACGATGTTATGTTAACATCGTATACATTGTTTGAACCCTTGTATATTGTTTACATTGTTGACATCGTTTACATCGCGATGTATACAATGTTAACACGATGTTATGTCAACATCGTATACATTGTTTGAACCCTTATATATTGTTTACATCGTTGACATTGTTGACATCGCGATGTATACAATGTTAACACGATGTTATGTCAACATCGTATACATTGTTTGAACCCTTATGTAGTGTTGACATCGTTTACATCGTTAACATCGCGATGTATACAATGTTAACACGATGTTATGTTAACATCGTATACATTGTTTGAACCCTTATATATTGTTTACATCGTTGACATTGTTAACATCGCGATGTGTACAATGTCAACACGATATTGTGTTGACATCGTATACATTGTTTGACCCCTTATGTATTGTTTACATCGTTGACATCGTTGCGATGTATACAATCTTGAAAACATATTGTGTTTACATTGTTTACATCGCGATGTGTACAATGTTAATACGATGTCGTGTCAACAACGTTTACATTGTTGAACTCTTATATAGTGTTTATATCGTTGACATCGTTAACATCGCGATGTATACAATGTTAACACGATGTTGTGTCAACATCGTATATATTGTTTGAACACTTATATATTGTTAACATCGTTGACATCATTAACATCGCTATGTATACAATGTCAACACGATATCGTGTTAACATTGTTAACATTGTTTGAAATTTTATATATTGTTTGCATCGTTGACATTGTTAACATTGCCATGCATAGAAATATGAAACCATGTTTGGTGTACATTGTTTACATATTGATATTTACAATGTTAACACAATAGCATTGGTTGTTGTTTAAAAGAAACATATAAATGCACACTGTATACATGTAATTTACAAACTTTATTGAATAAAATTAAAGGAATAAAAAAACTTTTTGTAGACATGTAAAACTGATTTTTAAAATAATTACTGATATTATTTTGTTTTAATTATGTTGTAAAGTGAAATGAAAACTTGGTACTGGTAAAATAAATAAGAAGAGATAATACGTTATTTGTAAGTATTGTCATTTGAATAAGGTACAGTACTAACACTTTGACTTTTTTCTGTTTCTAACAAGTCGGTCCATATTAAACATTAAAGACAGTTTTAACATGAACAAATTATCTTTTCCATGTGACATATGTTTAGTAGTATATTTATATTTTGCCACGAATTGAAAGGTTTGTTCACATGCTTCTGTGTTTATGTTTTTAAATTGGTCATCTGTGTACGGGTTTACATTACGTCGACACCACTTATCAACATGGTTGGCGAAATGCTTTTTATCCACCACTATTCTTAAGGTTGTCAGAAATTGCGAATACTGGCTTTTATCTACTCTAACTGGATTGATGATGATTTTTTTTAAATGACAGGCATCATCATATGCTAACAGGTTCGGGAAATGTAATAATTCCTTTACCAACCAAACTAAAACATATAAACTTGAGTTAACGATTCACATCCGTACAATCCTTTCATTCCATTTATAATTCCACAATTATATACTGATGCACAAATTCCGGAGGTTTTACAATTTTTTAAAGGACCTTTTGCCTTTAAAGTTTTGCAATCTGTACTATCTTCTTCATTGTCAAAGTCTTTTGCAACCTTAAAATATTTAAGAATAATTATTACAATTTTAGTAAATAAGTGTAATTAATAAAAGCACAATTGTGTTTATGTATAAATTAAAATGAAAATGGGAAAAAGGGATGTATCAAAATAATTGTATTAATTATTCTATCTGGTAACGTAACAAACACATATATTACAACTGGGAGGAGAAAGAATAATTTTACTACAACGAAAGAATGGTATGAAGCAATTTTAAAACTTGAAATTTCGTACAATGCTGGTGTAAAAATATATATATATATTATAATAATATATATATATATTAAATTTGTCGCTGGTATCTTAACAGAACTGAAAACAATGTGTTTGGCATATGATATAAGTATAATTATTATATGATTTGAATATATAATTTAGTTTCTTTTAATTACAAACCTGCATGTTTACAATTATCAGTATGGAATGATGATGACCACTTCTTAGAAAATCCTTTCCACAGTTTGTCGACGTGAAATTCTAACAATGCTTCTATTTCATCTGATTTTATAAACTCAATTTCTTCAACAATTTGATGCTCGGTAAACATTTCAATGATTGTTTTTGTATACCAAGCTTCACTCAAACGTCTTCTGTCAAGAATTTCAGTTGAATTTGAAGAGTCCATCCATTCACAACCCAAAAATTCATCATTATAAGCATAGGCTATACTTTCGAACGAAGCTGCTTTTCTGTATCTAGATTGAAAAAAGTTAGATATATTTAACAATGTGGTTTTATCAAAGGCGTATATTCATGTTTTAATAATAATATATTTTGACCTTTGGTTGGGTGACTGTTTGTTATTTCGAAGATTTAACGTTTTTATTTTTAAGGATGTTTGCTTGTTATGTTTTGGAATTTTTTTCAGACTTCTGGTAATTTTTGGTGTTATCCATTTATGCCTTTAAAATTCAGCTCATAGACCAATTTCTTTTATATGTATGAAAATAAGCCATAATTATGTTAAAGTTTTATAAATCCTCGTTATCTTTTAATATTTGTTGAAAACTTTAACTTGTTAAGGTTAAAGCTATGTCACTGGTGTTAACGTTATGATCGTAACTGCGTTTACGATCATCCCAATATGGCGAACACAAATATATGAAAATTTTATAAGGCTGATTTCTCCTGCTATGTTGAATCGAGAGAAAAAGTTTTGCCAAAATTTTAATAGCTATAGATTTGGAAAACAAGACCAGTGACTTTATATTTTTATGTACACATGTACTTAAAAAAGATAGAGTTTAGACGCCAGCTTATATTCAAAACCTCGGGAAGTGTTTTTAACTTATACTTTTAAAATAATTTATACTATTAGTGAGGGGATTTTGAAATAATAAAAAAACAAATGATAAAAATGATAACATTAGAAAGATGGAAAAAGTACCCTTTTAAGGACAGTATATAAACAGTTTTAATATGCAAAGAAATGAATGACATGCGGTACATGTATACCAGAATTATATTATGCGATCTGGTTTGCAAATTTTTGCTAATAACACAATACACGAAAAATTTAAAAGAAAAACGTATTTTCTTAATAGGTAAATAATAACTTACAAATCGATGTCCACTATATTCAGAAACTCCTTTGAAAAAACTGTGTCACATGTTGACATAAAGTAGTCCAATGTCAAAGCATCTTTGTAATATAATTCCTGCCCTTTTACTTTTGTATTGCGCTTGTAGAGTGTGTGGCATTTGTTGCATTTGATTTCATGCATGAATCCAGTTACGGATTTGAATCTGGAACGGTAGACTGTACAAGCTTTTGATGCAACTGTTTTTAAAATACCACAGCATTTTGTAATCGGCGGAAAAATATTTACAATACCAACATTACATATTCCCCCTTTAATATAATTACTGCATTCTTCTTCTGCTGATTCAGATGATACATCGCTAATATTGTCTTGGAACCGTGGTAGTATTGTTTCTAAAGTTTGTCCAGCTATTTCTGTCACAGAATATGCATGATTGTTTGTATTATTTAGAAAATTAGTTATATGCTGATATCTATCTTTTAGTCCAAACGGTAAAATTTTGATGAATTCTGTTATTCTTTTCACATCTTCAACTTTGGTAAGCGGTTTTAATTTATCTTTTAAATCCATTTCAAAACACGTCAACTGTACAAAACATGTAATGACGTACTTTTTCCGCGAAAACGTTTAATTTCGTTTAGAATGACTTCCAACGTAACGTTGCCTTTAGTAACGCTACCAAAGCAAATGTAAACGGCAACTCTCAAAAATGGCTGCCTTTATATACAAAGAAAGAGTTAACCAACGCTACCAGCTAAAGATTACAGACCCTTTTGACGAACTGACAAATTGCACTTTAAAGAATTTAGCAACTGTCAACAGTGTTCCAGTTGAATACATAATTACGCCGTTTATTACAGCAGTTTCTAATTTTTTAAATAAATCAGAAATTAATTCGTGGGGTAGTTGGTACGAGCCTTCTATTATATACTCTTCCACTGTCGGCTTTACTGGAACGAACAAAACAGCAGCAATGGATGCCATAAGAAATGAAATAATGGACGTGGAATCTGCAAATGGTGTTGCTGAGGTGCAATCAAGAATAAACCAATGTAAGTAATTAACAAAACTAAAAATTACTATACTTTTCATTTTTTTTAATTTGAAATGTATGCATACATAGCTGAACCACACTAAGACAGCATACCAGTAATATGTTTATAACAGCTTAATGAATTAAAAATGAATATATGTATCCTTGCCACTGGCATATATTAAAGTGCAACAGCATGCATATCCATAATTATAGTGTTAGTGGAATAATGTGAATGAAATACCTGCTACTGGACCACCATTAATTTATTTTTAACAGAGAGAAAAAAACTCTTTACAAGGATACGTTTAGAATATTTGACAGAAATAATAATATGCTTGAAATATTTGCTACTGGACCATCTTGAACCAATTTTTAGCAGATAGAAATGAACTGTTTTTAAGGATACCTTTAGAAAAGTGTTTATAAATACAAAATAAACGTTAAATTGTTGCAAAAACCTATTTGATTTACAAATTGGAGTCAGTGAAACTAATTATGGAGAATGACCTGTACATATTTACTCGGATATAAGTTTTACTTTGCTACATGTAACATTTCAATTTGATTTATTTTTTATAAATTATATCTAAAAGTTATATTTTTAAGCTACGACTAGTTCAACATTGCTGAAATAAGCATATATAAATATAGTATACAGTTCTATTCTATATTCTTTTTAGCTGCAACTGTTGAATCATTACTGAAGCAACTAAACAATGACAGTCGACAAATACAGCTTTGGGATGAGTTGAAAACATGGCAAAGCAGTTTAGGGTTATATAAAACTGGAGCAGCTTCTGATTATGATACAACTATATACTTAACAGCATATAATGGAGGAACTTTGAAAAGACAGACTTGTAACAGTAAGTGATTATTAATTTATTTTAAAAAATATATGTTTATACTGGAACACATTTGCGCCAGGCAGTTTGTGCCTTAATTTAACTGTTTTTTTTATGTATAAGCCTTATTTTTATTACGGTTTTTGAAGGACATCGGTGACCTAGTAATAAAAGTAGTTCCTTCTGTAATCACTAGCTAGTTAACACTTGGATTGCGATTTTGAACACCTCTTATGTGGTGCACTTTACTTTAATCTTAATCAACTAGTATTGTTACTTTTTTACTGAAGGTTGGTGGTTTACTCCGGACACTCCACGCTTCGAAATAGCCTACATGCGGTTTTTGCTGGTTAATATTAAAATTTTCCTCCTTTTTCAAACCAGATAGATAAATATTTAGTATAAATAGTATAGATAAAGTAGTTACTTCTATAATCACTAGCTAGTTAACACCTGGAATGCAATTTTGAACCCCTCTTATGTGGGTGCACTTTACTTTAATCTTAATCGACTAGTATTGTTACTTTTTACTGAAGGTTGGTGGTTTTCTCCGGGCACTCCACGCTACGAAATAGCCTACATGCGGTTTTTGCCGGTTAATATTAAAATTGGATATTGTTAGTTTGATGAATGAGCATGCAAGCAAGCTTATCAGATACTAAATGATAACGATGATCAAATTTGGATATTTCTTTTTAAAGTTGACTTTTTGTGTGGGGTTCAAATAAAAAAGAAAACGTGGTATGATTGCCAATGAGACAACTATCCACAGAAGACCAAAATGACACAAAAATTAACAACTATAATTTACCGTATGGCCTTCAACAATGAGCAAAGCCCATACCTCATAGTTAGCTATACAAGGCCCGATAAGACAATGTAAAACAATTCAAACGGGAAAACTAACGGCCATAATTATGTAAAAAAAATGTACGAAAAACAAATATGTAACACATATAAACAAACGACAACCACTGAATTGCTCCAGACACAGACTGTTTTAAAGGCTAATTTAGAAAGTACAAATACTACATTCTAATATTAAATTAAAAATATTTTCTTTGTGGTACTATTTTTTAGGAGTTACTGCTAAATGGAATCAGTCTGTTTTTTAGTTGTATTGATAATTTTATACGCGGCCTGTTAACATTTTTACGGAACGTGTTATGTTATACAATGTCCGGCGTTTACATGTCCGTCTGGCGTAAACATGTCGCACCATGACTTGAGAACCATATATTCAAATATGATGAAACTTATTATAGTTGTTTATTATGATGGTTAAACGATCTGTATGTTTTTTGTTGAAATAAGATTAAAATCTTTTGAGTTATTTGACTTTGTGACTAAAAGAAAGATGTTCATTTTTTACTTGTCCCGCAGTACTGCTAAAATTATGTATGATTATTGCTTAAAACTTTACACACTTCTTAATTATATTAATGTAAAGATCTGTATACTTTTTGGTGACTATTTAAAATGTTATGTCAAAGTTATTTATTTTGTTGTAAACAAAAAGGTGGGAGGGGTACATGTTGCACTAGAAAACATTGAAAAAAATTTTTATAATTGTTACTAATGTATATGTATCTTTATTGACAACTTTAAATCTAATTTTGATAAATAGAAAGTTTAAGTTATTAAGCTTTTAAATTTATGATAAATAAAAAGTTTTATTTTAATTGAAGGTAATATTTGTATCATGAAGCCGGTTGTTAACATTTGTGGAATGGCACATCCTGGGGAAATATGCAAATGTCTGGATGAAGAAAGAAAGAATTCCAATAGTAATGATGGCTTATATAGTCGATTTCTTATGTGTATGCCACAGCCTGAATTTAGAGATGCTAATCTTACTGACGATAAATTTACTGATGCACCAAGCATTTCAAGGTAAAGTGTGTTATTTACTAAAATACTGTTCACTGGAATTATATTTATAAAGAGTTTACACGTAATTTGAATTTGATTGTCATTAACTAATCCGGATTAGTTTAATTTAACGTTTTACATTCTAACGTTAATTTTTAATTTGAATTGCAAAGCGCGTAAAATTTGCCCTACTGTTCTAACGACGTTAACGTTAACTTGAAGCTTGAAAAATAGCTTAAAAGTAAAGTTACATATAAAAAAGAATAGTGTGTTTACCTGATTATTGAATTTGATTCGCATTTGATTCGAATTTAAGGTTGATTAAGGTTGAAAATATAATAAAATGGATGTGTCACCGTGCTATTTTGGAAGCTACGATGCATTGAAAATTGCCTAAATTTGCTTAGAATGATAATGTAAAAACACATTTTTGTGCAAAAGAAATCTGTGACATGATTTTGAAATAAGTTGTGAAAAGATAGGTTTTATAATATGTTTTAAGAAAATAAATATAAAACAATTGTGTTACCGAACTTGTTTTTTTTGCTACAAGTTAAAAATTTTTAAAAAATCCCTATTAAACCAGTATAATTTTATTACAAAAAGAGTTATCTTCCCTTAAATGGCTTAGTTGAAAAAAAAACAATTATTCTAAAACACAAATGTTTAATATTTTTTAACCATTTTTGATAATGAAATACATCAGCAAGTTTTTTTAATAGAAATAAATAGTTAATCCAATAAAATTGCACATCTGTCTACAAATTTGCAGATTTGGGCAGATAACTAGACTTACACAATACTGCGTAAGTACACTCCAAGATGATGGTATACTATGAATTTACATTAATGTACGTGTGCACTAGGCATTAATTTACAATTTCAAAATGATAATGGAAAATGCTTGAGTCTGAAAGTGCAGTTATCTGTCAACACAATTCAATACTGCATAATGGTTCAGATATTTAAGATTGTATTGCATTTATACTTACAAAATTGTATTATTATTTTTTTAGAAACTGTATGATATTAATTTGATGTATTTTTATTAATATTTTTTATTTTTATGTTATGATTTCAGATTATTGTATGTAGTTGATAAATTACGTAAGCAAAAGAAAGTATACATATATGACACAGAGGCAAAACAGGTGGCTATAAGATATTACAATGAACAACAACAATATTTGAGAGAAAATCACAGCAGTGATACATACACTTCTGGTAAGTTTAAAATGGTGCATATAATTATATTTTATTTAGGCTGTAAAGAAGATATGGTATGATTGCCAATGAGACAACTATCCACAAAAGACCAAAATGACACAGACATTAACAACTATAGGTCACCGTTTGTGTTACAGTACGGTTTTATTGAAAATATTTATTAATGTTTATTTATAGTAAATTTGTTGGATTTTAGGTTTAAGGTTAACAGTTAGATAATGAAAAAAAACATGATATATATTACGTTTAATGAAGTTTGATATACACACAATATGAAAGTTACATATATATATACAATTATTGAAAATGTTGCATTCATATTTTAGAATATAAAGCAGCAATTTAATATAGGTAGGCAATTAAAATTAATAATAACTTAATTCGCTGTAATTTTTATTTGGTTTAGGGATGCTAGGTAAATTAAAAGGCCACACACAGCGCTTAGCAATGATTCTTCAAGCAACAGAAAATGCTACCATTGCACTACATACAGCAGGGGAAGCTAAGAACCTAGCAATTACACCAGATTTTGTATCAACAATGAAAGAAGCTTTAGACAGCAATTTAAATACTAAGGAAGAATTGATTCAAATAAATTTGCAAAATGCCGAGAAATCTATAGAACTCTCGCAATACTTTTTAAAACATAAAAAGTTGTTATCTGGCTATATTAATTTAGGATTTATAGAGCCAATGATTCAATCTCAGCTTGTTAGAAAAATTTTGCTTTACCCTGGAGGATTAGTACCATGTAATGCTATTACTAAGAGCACTAGGTTCACCGCAGACCAAGTAAAGGCTGAAATGAAGATGATTTGTGAATTCGGACTAGGTGGAACAATACATGAAAAACCACAAGGTGGAGGTCGTTTAATGTTTATATTAAACAAAATTTCAACGAACAATTTGTCATTAGAAGAAATTATAAATATAACTAGTACACTGTCCAAAATTGGCATAAATTTTGATGATTATGAACAAGCTTTAAACAACAATGAAAATACACCACCATTGAAGAAGCTGACGACAACTAACAACAACGTGAACATTTCTGAATAGACTGATACTGTTATGTATTTGAAGCTGTAAAGACGTCAATCAGTAGTTTTACTGTTGCAAATTTAGTTTACCTGGCGCAATTACTTATACAAAACATAACATATTTGTAAGAAATATGTGATAAATTGATTTATTATTTGTTTAATAAAATATAAATTAGAAACTTTTGTATATTTTTATTGATTGAACTTTTGAATAACGAACGATACAGAATATTAGTACAGCTGTTTTAATTAAAGATTTTGGAATATAATGAGTATATGTAATTACTTGGTTGTTAAAACACGTTTTTGTGGTGACTGATGTTGATACAGGAAATAAGCATTACTAAGCAATTTAAACGCAACGTTTGAAACAATACAGTTAAGAGCTTCACTTAGGCAAAGCAAGTGATGAAAACAAATAAGAAGTATAGAGAAATGACATAAAATCATTTTTATAAAAGCGTGAACAACAGCAATACTTATGTAGGTAATTTTTTTTGCATTATTCACTGTAAAACTGTTTGTAATTGGCTTTTATGTGAACCATGTATACACAGAGGTGAAGACTTGATATACAACATTAAAAAAAATATGACACAGTATTGTAAATATTGCGATGTATACGATATTAACTAGGTAAACTGAAAGAAGTTATAAGAAGATGTGGCATAATTGCAAATGAGACAACTATTTATTTAAGTCACACATTTTATAAGTAAACCAGTACTGTCATTAACACGGAGTTTCAGTCTTTTACTGAACAGCAACCTATAAAAGGCTGAAAAACACTAGTGTAAAAACTTTAAAACAGGAAAAGCAACGGTCTAATACATGTAAAAACAAAAACGAGAAACCAGCATACGTATGAACACCTTATCAAACGACAACTACTGAAACATACGTAACATAGACTTAACATTGTTGACAGAAAGATATATAGACAAAAATTAGAAGTGGTATGATTGTAAATGAGTAAAACTTCTACTAGAGACCAAATGACACATTTATTATTATCCATAGGTAACTGTACGGCTTTTTACAATGAGCATAGTTTATTTTGCATAAAAGACGCCGACATGACAAATGGAAAACAATGTAAACTAGAAAAACTCATTACCTCATTTAAAGTAAAAGAAAGAAAAATAAGTATGTATATACTACAATAACAAGATGTTGACACTATACTATAAACATTAAGATGCATACAATGTGAACACATAGATTTTGAATGGGTTAACAACATTTATTTGATGTTGACGATGTGACCGATGTAAACAGAAAGGTAAAGATTATATAGATAAAATATAAACACGATATTGACACGATATTGTCAACATCGCAATGTATAAAATGTGAACAATGTAAACAGAAAGGTTCGAAGTATTGACTTATACGATGTGAACGATGTAAACAGAAAGGTATAGACCCTATATATACAATATAAACACGATGTATACGATGTGAACGATGTAAACAGAAAGGTATGGACTCTATATATACAAGATAAACACGATGTTGACACGATGTTGTCAACATCGCGATGTATACGATGTGAACGATGTAAACAGAAAGGTATGGATTGTATATATACAATATAAACACGATGTCAACACGATATTGTCAACATCGTGATGTATACGATGTGAACGATGTAAACAGAAAGGTATAGACTCTATATATACAATATAAACACGATGTTGACACGATATTGTCAACATCGCGATGTATACGATGTGAACGATGTAAACAGAAAGGTATAGACTGTATATATACAATATAAACACGATGTCGACACGATATTGTCAACATCGCGATGTATATGATGTGAACGATGTAAACATAAAGGTATATACCCTATATATACAATATAAACACGATGTTGACACGATGTTGTTAACATTGCGATTTATACTATGTGAACGATGTAAACAGAAAGGTATAGACTCTATATATACAATATAAACACGATGTTGACACGATATTGTCAACATCGCGATGTATAAGATGTGAACGATGTAAACAGAAAGGTATAGACTATATATACAATATAAACACGATGTTGACACGATATTGTCAACATCGCGATGTATACGATGTGAACGATGTACACAGAAAGGTACAGACTTTATATATACAATATAAACACGAGGTTGACACGATATTGTCAACATCGCGATGTATACGATGTAAACGATGTAAACAGAAAGGTATAGGCTCTACTACATATACAATATAAACACGATGTTGACACGATATTGTTAACATTGCGATGTATACGATGTGAACGATGTAAACAGAAAGGTATAGACTCTACATACACAATATAAACACGATATTACACGATATTGTAAACATTGCTAAATATGCGATGTGAACAATGTAAACAGAAAGGTATAGAACATATTGATAGGATACAATGTGAACACAATAACGACACTACAAAGTTGACATTGCGATGTTGACAATATCGACAAAACATCGTGCACTGGACATAGTTCCAGAATCTCAACTCTAATTCCGGTAAATTTAGTTAATCATATGATTAACTATCATGGTCAACTCTACAGGCTAATGTGTCTGTCAAAGTTAATAAAAACCGATTCGAACATGCAACGGAAAAAACTTCGAACATTCCTTCTCCTTACTATCTATCTAACCATGTCACAGATTCAAATAAAACTAGGAGCATCCGTTTTCTTTGTCACTTGAGATCTTGGAATAAAACTGAAAGCATCCATTCTCTTTGCCACTGATTGATATCTTGGAATATATATATAACGTTTTATTTAAGAAGGAGTTTTCTTTTTCATAATTACTTAGGAAACAGTGTTTATTTTGTTGTAAAACTGTTTCATCATGCTTTCTTTGTACATTTTAACCAAGTTCTTAGCCATGCTCATAAACTTCACATTCTGCAATCAAACGACCTACAATTACATCAAAATAATATAAGACGGCAGTGAAATTGTCGACTTCGACTTAACCTATAATAATCACATTTATTGTATGGAAGTTTTCATATCCGTTTGACCGTACGAGATCTACAAGGCAGTGAAGGTCGTTTAACACCTCCATAGTTGTTAGTCCGATTCTTTCCCACGCTTTAATTAGAAACAGAAAGGTGAGTGATACATAATAAGCAGCTTGCCTGGCTTTTTTCGTAAGGCTCGAAAAAAACCCTGGTTTTCAACTGATCTTTAGTATAGCTACACATATCAAGTATTCAAAATGCATCTGCAAATATTTTAAGATACTCCAATTACAAATCAAGTTCAGTCACATATAAAAAAAAATATAGGAGATATGATTGATTTATATGTTGACCTCTTTACATATATGTTGTTTAAGAAATGATTCATGGAGGCTTGAATATATATCATGATTTTACCACAGGTTGGCCTGTTTTGACAAGTATTTTACCACGAGCGATAGCGAGTCCAAGGAATGTATGCAAGCATTCCTAAAAGACTGAACAACGCAATTGTATTACAATCCTTCAAAACATCGCATGCTGTTCTTGTTGGTATTTTACGATCAACCATTATCTTTCTTTACAGGTTTATACATGTTATAGATAAGAGACCAGTAGTTGTTTAATTTACACGATGTTCAATTCGGGTTTTTTTTCACGCTTGATATGTCTGTCCTGAGACTTTTATTTACCAACAAAATCCATGACGTCCTTAGAGGAAGATTTATATTTGTGATATGTACACAGGATGTACCTTGTCCCAAGATATTACTGATCTTTTAGACCAAGGTTATATGTTATTCGTAATCTTTAAATGTAAGGTAGTTTGAAAATTGGACGGGATTCGTGAAATTGTTTAAATGGTTTTCCTTATAAAAATTAGGAGATGTTGTTCTATTGCCAATCAGACACCATCAACTCAATTTCAATTGAATTTGATGTAAGCAATTTAATTCAATCGTGCAGCCTGCAACAATTTGAAAAACAAATTGTATAGTCAGCTCTAAAAGGCCTTGACATGAAATTATTCAATTGCTAAATACTAACAGATTGATTTCTAATAAAATGATTTACGGAAAAATAATATATAAACCCTTTAAAGATATTTTGCTTCTCCATTTTACTTCATGAAACAGACATGAAACACTTGACTATACTGCATTAACATAGCACGAGATACATATCCTGTAACCATTGCGAAATAAGGAGATATGGAAGGATTTCAAACGAGTGAACAATCCACTAGAGTCCACACGAAACAGATGTCAGAAAACATTACCGCACAACCTTCATCTGTGGTCAATTCAACCCCATATATCAAGGTATCAAGTCTCAAGCATGAAAAACAACGACCCGATATTTTACCAAAAAAAATATTTGAAAGCAATGTGATAGTCCGTAACAAATGCCTGATTTCCAGGTTGCTGACTTTAGACAGGACGTTCAAAATATGGCAGAGTGAAAAAACAAGTTTGTTTTTTCAATCCATAGATTTTAAAAAGACAGCTTCATGAAATAGATAAGCATAAATATCTTCAAAGGGTTCATATATTGAAAACCATAAACGAAAGCAATAACATTGCCAAACCAATAATGATGATAAAAACAATACTCAGAAAAAACTGAAATTTAGTAAGACAGCTCAATAAAAAAACCCCATAAATACCGATTCTTTAGAACGGAAGAATAAACAGCAAACAAAGTCGTTAAAAATGTTCACGAACTCAAAAGATTTTCTAGTTGAAATATAAATTAAAACTGCATTTAGCTAGTGTTCTCCTTACTATTATTAAATTGTCTAAATAAAAAAATGACTAAATATGACAGATCTTATTCAAAGGAACATTATATATTATACTATTATAACTATGAAAATATGATGCCAAAATATTTTATCTTTTCTTATTAAACACTTTGCCTTATTTCAGTGGTTGTTGTTTGTTTATGTCTTATCTTTTTGTTTTTCGTTCCTTTTTTGTACATGAATAAGTTCGTTAGTTTTTTCGTTTGAATTGTTTTACATTGTCATTTCGGGGCCTTTTATAGCTTACTATGCGGTATGGGCTTTGCTCATTGTTGAAAGCCGTACGGTGACCTATAGTTCTTAATGTGTGTGTCATTTTGGTCTCTTTAGGAGATTTGTCTCATTTTCAATCATACCACACTTTTTTTAATATTAATATAAATAAAGTTAACGATATTATTATAAATCACTATTTCCTAAACCTCTGTGTAGACATTATTGTGTTGTCTACATATTGAACTCTGATTAAATCTCCGTTATTATTCCACGTGGTGCCTTAATTTTAGACATTCGAAGGTTTGTTGTTTGCGTTAAAAAAGTCATTTATATGGTATCACTATTATTAAGAAATTTACTTAGCTATCGATGTCTATTTACGCGTTATAATCTGTCTTGTTTAATTTTTTATGTGCCAATTTAGTAAGAAATCGGTTATTCCGTATCTATCTTTGATTACATCCGTAAAAACATATTTTTCATATTTTTTCATGATCCTTTTTTGCACTGAAACAACACATAAAGTTATCTTGTCGATGAACGTTTTAAGCCTTTAGTAGGTGCCCTACTAATTCTACTTTCGTAAGAATTATAGTTTTTGAACTGAATATGGAAAGCGTTTAAAATGGGCTATACCAAACTTTGCATACATGTACACTTAATGAAATAGTAGTGAGAAACAAAAGTTACTGTAAAAATATAGCCTTTTTTTTTCTTTTTGTTTTTAGTCTTTATAATTTTCTTACCTATAAAAGATAGGATACAAAATAGATTAAATCTATATCTAAGTATAAAAATATAGGAAGTATATATAAAAAAAATTATTCAAAAGGAGATAAAAAAAAAGAACAGTTGAAGGGGACAAAACAACACGAAGAGAAATAAGAAGTAAATGTCCCTGTTTCATTTTAATAGGCTATTTTGATTTGTTAACAGTAATCTTGTGTCATTCTAGAATTAACATTCTTTTAAAAATGAAATGCTACATTCATGATGACCTTTGATGAGTTTCCCCAAAAAATTGTCCAGGTATATAAAAGAAAAAAATGTCTTCATGATCATTGCAAAAAAAATGTAATAATGAGTGAGTATATTTGTTATGTATTTTTAGCAACATGTATAAGATCACCCGGCCCGTAGACAGATATGTCAAGTGTAAGTACTGAATTCTTCTTTCAGTAATTTAATGGGGATGTACATGTGTTGACCGTTCGCATATTTGCAAAATGGACTTCGGTTAACGCTTTAAATAATCGATGAATCTACGCCAGGAAGCATTCAATTCTTGTACACAAAAAATGTAATTTTATTGAAAGGGCGGACTAAAATAAGGTCAAAACCACAGGGTCATTTCAGTCGACTTATCATTTGAGATTGTTTATCTCGTCTCTAAGTATTGTAGTTTTTATCTGTGTTTATCTAAACTTACGACTTCTAGGACCCACTGTATGTTAAACGTTTCTGCGTGTTATTTATGAGATTTGCAATCCCTGCTTTCAAAAAAGAATTCAGTCAAACTACAATCATCTATCAAACTATATGCGTTCATTGATTAAACTAAAATAACGCAAATTATTATGTTAGGAGATATATACGTGGAAGTGAAATCATTTTCTCTGCCAAACATGTTATCTTCTCTGCTAAGCATGTAATCGTCTCTTAATCATTTGAGTAATGTTATGTAATTTCAAATCAATTCTTATTCCAACGCATCACGCAATGAACGGTCGCAGTTCAATCCCATTGATAAAAGTCACCATTACTCTCATTAGTGTTAATCAGGTGTTATCAATTTGAATGTTGAGAAAAGAAATAGGTCCTACTCGAAATTTTCAAGTTGATGTTTTTCGTTTTTTTTTATAAATAGATTAGACCGTTGATTATCCTGATTGAATTGTTTCACACTAGTAGTTTTGGGGCCCTTTACAGCGTGCTGTTCGGTGTGAGCCAATGCTCCGGGTTGAATGACTTACTACCTATAACTGTTTACGTTTTACACAGTGTGTCTTAGTTGGAGAGTTGTCTGATTGGAACTCATACCACATTACTTTTTAACTTTTGGCAATCATACCACATTACTTTTTGACTTTTGGCACTCATACCACATTACTTTTTGACATTGCAACGTATATTGCAATACAAATGTAATAGACGTCAAGTGTTTGTTTTTTTTTTTTTTTTTTTTTTTTTTTTTTTGTGGTCTGCATTTTTCGTAGCATAGATTAAGAATTTCTGAATTTTCAATACTTCAATCCTTTTAAGCAAGAAGTGTTGCTGTTTATTACGTCTATTATTTAGTTTTCATTTTTTTAACAGATGATAAAATGGAAAAATTGCTAACTTCCGGTTAGGGAACCTGTCAATTTGTAAAAATTAGAGGTCATCAAATCAAAAACAACATTATAGAGAAGGTTAAGGGTTTGGAATACACGATAATATACCATATTTGATAACAAATAATCATAATAATAAAATAATCAAATGCAATTACGACTAAGGTTAGCCTTCATTAACTGAATACATGTATCATTCATAAGATTATATGGTCCATGTACTTTAAACCTGTTGTTGGTATCTGCAAACATTGTCTATTTAAGTGATAAATATTATGTTTTGTTAAACAATCTCGCGGCCAAATCCCTCGAGCAATGTGTACACCTTTAATTACTCATTGGTTCTATATTGAGTTATTTTTATTATTTGTTAATTTTTGAATGAATCACTCATAAGCATTTTGTTGGGTTTATTTCGGCTGAGTATATGTTTTGTTGTTTGCTTTATTCAAATGCAAACCAAAGTATAGTGTTCAGTCTTTAATTCCAAGAAGTTAAGGTTTTTGCTGAATAGATCAGAAATGTGTTGTGTTTTATACTCAATGTATGCATGATATATCTAAATGCAAATTTAAACTGTACGCGTCTTAACCAAGTCAACATACTCTGATATTATTGATGAGAAATTTATTAAGAATTGGAATTTACATTGTAATGCAGAACATTGACATATCAGCTGTTTATTTTTCATATTTACGCAGATAGTATGTTTTACTACTTCCTGGTTTATACCCAGAAATAGATTTGAAAAGGAAACATTTTTTTTATAGAAATTACAAATAAACTTATTTGAAAAAGAAAAAAAAATCATTTCTCATATTTATTTCGTATATCTACTTTTGTTTGATTTACCTTTATCATAAGTATAAATACCTATGCGTAGACTTTATTGCCAGTCAAGCGAAGTAAAACCTCCCATAAGTAAGCGAAATTTTATTTGATCAAAAGCCATATCAACAGACAGTAAAACCCAGATAAGGTCAGGTTTGCCTGATAGAGTGTCATTTTTAGCGATGTTAAGAATAGTCATATTTCGGTTTTTTTTTTTTTTTTTTTTCCTTTTTCTTTTTTATTTTTTGGCTGAATGAGTTTGGTGGTGCTGTAAAAATTCTTTGTTGTAAAATTGGAAATTTTACAAATAAAGTATCAGTTAACATGGTGTAATGTTTAATGCTTTTACTTATACCGATGCTCTTTTAGTTGGGTTTGTTGTTCGAACAGTATGAACATATTTACATAAAGATAAACAATCAACATACGAAACGTGAAAAATATGATAGAATCGAAATCACTAAATCTAGAATGCGTTGTTTAATTTTAATTGGGCATATATATGTCCAAGTTGAAATAAATGATTGTTTCTTTTGTAACGAATTGAATACTGTATTGCTCCTTTAGCAAAAAAGAGGTTAATAGAAACATAACATATTTATTTTCTTACTAATTTTGACTTTAAATGACATTTTTTATTCTAATTGATCTTTCGTGTTATTGTCTTGTTTAATTAGAAATGATATTTATCCTCATTTCAAAATATGGTTAAGTGGTCCCAAAATACAGTTGCACTCGTTATTGACATTAAGTGACGACAATAAAAATAAAATGCAAATTTTAAACTATTAAGTGCCAGATTGAATAATGAAAAACGAAAGGTTTTATTGATAAATAAAGCAGGGCACGTGTGTCTTAATAATTGACTAACATCATAGGTTGCTTAAAGTTAACGTTATGTCAAATATAAAGTATTAACTTTGTTATTAATTTGAGTGAGTATTACTGAGGAAAATATAAATCACAAGGCATGAAAAAATCTTGAGCATGCCAACTATTAGGTTTGACTTAGAAATTTATTGTAAAACCTTTCAACATAAGTTCCTGCAAAACTAAACAGATTTCAATTGTAAATGTACTTTTATCATTGTATAAAACATTATTTGTAAAGTTATCTATAATCAACGATCGTACATTTCATGGAATAAACAGATAAAATGTATCAATTGTTTATCTAATTGAAATAATGCAAATTCCTTGTTTTCTTTATGTGTGAAATACAATTGACAAGGTTTCATGCCTTACCATTTAGAAAATTTAATAAAACAATCGATTGAAATTAATATGTATTGTTTGAATCGAGCTTTTTATCACATGTTTATGTATATGCTACATTGACATTGTTCAGTACATGCAGTATAGTTTTTACATTTTACAAGGAAATAGTTTAATTTTGATAAATAATTCTATTATATGCAATAGTAGGTAGTGTCTTACATGTTCAAAATACCACAATGACGCCGGAAACCCTGATCTTGTGAATGTAAGGGAGTTCGCTTCTCAGTTTTAAAATGAGTAACTTTTTTAAACACTAGTCTATATGGATAGGGGATTAATAAATAAAGGAATCAAAAGAGCAAAATATATGTAAGTCAATGTGCTTGCCTAGCCCGCATAGCAACATGGACAACTAAATACTGTTACTTGAAGTGATGAGCTCTGAAAATTAGTTTTTCGTTTTTCGCATATATTACAAGAAAGTAAAATAACAACAATACCGAACACTGAGGAAAATTCAAAAACAGAAATTCCTTAATCAAATGTAAAAAAGCTTAAACACAACAAACAAAAGGATTGCAACAGTTAAAATGAAGACTTGGTGCAAACATATTCTTGTGTTGAAAATTACGGATTAAACTGAAATTCGAGCGTCACTGATCAGTCTTTTGTAGACGAAACGCGCGTCTGGCGTATATATAAAATTTAGTCCTGGTATCTATGATGAGTTTATTTAAAGCTAGCTGAACCTTTCACTTGTATGACAGTCATTCAGAATTTCATCATATTGACATTGATGTGCGAACAAAACAAACAGACATATTAGGTAAAAATGTCAAAAATAGGGGTAATGCAGTCAACACTGTGTTTAAATTTTAATCACTATAAAACAACATAGAATGTACCATCAAATAAAAACAGTCGTATAGACAAAACACATAAGCAAAACCAAAGGACATCCCTTCAAAAATTTACCACAGAACAATAATCCAATAATGGGATGTATAATTACCGAGCCTAGTCAAATAGATATAATAAAATAATTGACTTAACAGTTAAAGTTTTAGTTAGCAAAGACAAATAAAAGAACAATACAACTCGCTATATAGAATGATCATAAACAATGCCAGTAATGCCATAACACGGTAGGTATAGTGTCTGGCTAGGATCGTGGTTTTTTGATGGATTTGATCGGGCTTTTTCGAGTGTGACCACTTTTTTTCGAGTGAATATGATCAAAAATGTAAACAAACAGACTTCTTTTCTAACAAGACGTGATATAGAAGCTTCAGTTTGATATACAAGGTTATACATGATATGTTTGTATTTGAGATATAAAGATAGTATCATTCTGACATTGCTTTTCGTTTAAAAAGTTAAATTTAGCCTTGAAATGCTTTTATTCTAAAATACCGAATAAAGCCATTTTCTTACACATACCAATGCAAATGTCGACGGAAATGCATACATGAAATCTATATATCCTTAGATGTACAGACACTTTACAAAACTATTGTTATTGCATTGAAAACAAAACTTTGAGACTAAATTCAGTTTTTCATGTCCGGGCTTTTTCGAGAGCAGTCCGGAATTTTTCGAGTGTGTCCTTTTTTATCGAGTGATTATACACATTTCTTATAGCTAAGAATGTTATGTGTTTCGTTTAAAAACTATAGAATAAAGGCTCAAATTAAGTACTTTCAAGGCACATGGTGTATTAACGCTTGCATTTTGTCATGAACCAAGTATCGTTCATTTGTATATATTCTTTTTCTCACATCTTATAAATTGCATATACAGTATATATCCGTGATATCAACAATCTAATGTGAGTGTTCCGGACCATATAAGTATTTGGACCTCATGGGATAACTATTACTGGATAGCAAAATGTCGACTTGGAAGATAACTTCCAAAAATGTCTTGTTGAACTGTTAAACAAGAGTTCAATTGTTTTACTAACTGATAAAAAGTCAAATAATTGATACTGGAGAACAACAGAAAACAGATATACCCAGATTAAGACAATTAATTGAAAGAAAACAGGTTTCAACTTTTATCTTGTGCTGTTTTGGGTAGCCTTTGTACTATAAAATTAATATATTTTATGTAACCGTCATTGTTATAGATAAGTTTATTGTATTTTTGAATCGGTTCTAATGTATACCTATATGGTTCCAAATTGGGTTTCCCCTGGGGCAATAATTTTTTCGCCACCTCTTTCGCCAAAATAATATATTTTTCGCCACTTTATTACTTTTTTCGCCACCTCTTTCGCCAAAATAATATATTTTTCGCCACTTTATTACTTTTTTCGCCAAGAAACATAAATATAATTTTATCTTTCGTTTAACATTTTCCTTTTTTCTACCCACACCCCACCCCTAAACCGTTAGTTTTCCTGTTTGAACGATTTTTGAACTAGTTATTCTGGGTGCCCTTTAATTGTGTAGCTTTCTGTTCGGTGTGAACCAAGGCCCAGTATTGAAGGCCGTACCTTGACCTATCATGGTTTACTTTTATAAATTGTTATTTAGATGGAGAGTTGTCTTATTGGCACTCATACCACATCTTCATATATCTATCATATGGTCCAACCATACGCGTACAGTTGACCATATGAGTATATACATATGGTCGTGACCATACGTGTATGGTCCTAATACTCATATGGAACATTAAAGTCTACAATACCATTTTTTGTTATGCAAATTTTCTGTAAAAAACCCGGACCATTTGATTAAAAACCCGGGCGATTTCACAGTTGCTCTCGAAAAAAACGGACAATAACAAACACTGATTTTTTTTATTAAATACAAGGAAATTGAGCTTTATTTTATAAAAACGTATATAGTATTCAATTTAAGATGATAGTGTTGTTAAAAACTGTTATAATTACGAAATATCCATGAATTTATCAATCGAAAAAGCCCGAACTACATTCGACAAAAATGAACCAAATCACTCGAAAAACCACGACCCTAACCGGATACTATACCTACCGTGTATACTTTTACACTAAAAGACTTATGTGTAATATTTATAAAGTTCTTGGTATCTTCCGAAGAACTTTAACGCAAAGTAACTATAAAGTTCTATAACAGCCTCGATAAGATGCATAAGGTGTCAAATTCACGATCACCAATATGACCAAAATTCTTGTTTGATTCTTAAACGTAAATCGAATAACAAAATATCCAATGTATAATGTTTCGTGTTGAAATGCATTTGTGTTCATTATGAGTTTTTCTTTGTTTCACTTTTTAATAGGGCACAGTTCTTTTAATTAAAGTTCAAATAAAGTGACAATCATTGTATGGCAAAGCAACACTTTCTGGTGTCTTGTATCAGCATACCCTAAATCGCATAAAAAAAGGTTCACGGAACATCGGATGTCCAAAATAAGTACTTCAGATCTGACAAACACGAAAATGTACCCTGTTTTTTTAAGTTTCATGCAACTTTTTATTATTTAAAATTATAAGTCAAAACATGTTTTACAATGATCACCAGTCATTCATCTTTTAATTGACCCCAATTTACCTAAATTACCTAAGTATTCTACATAGTTTGTAGAAACTATTTTGTGGTATATATCAACCACTTTTAAATGTTTATCAAATCTATAATCAACCTATAAAATAGCGATATCCAGATTGCACGAAGGGGTCATTGCAGACAAAACTTTTCCGATATTAATAAATGAAAATTAGTACACTTTTCTTGATTGTATAATATTTCATTATGAGCAAGTCATTGTTCTAAGTAATCAACAGGATAACAAAAGGACATAAGGACAACCTAATATTCAAGAGTTTCAGTGCTGACTAATGAAATTACCTTTCCTCCCCAAAGTCTGACACGTACATATTACAAGCTTAATGATGGGAATTAAGGTGCGTCATACACATTTGGTTGATTGTCACGTAATATCTGGTTCACAGATCTGTAATAGCACCTACCTCTTTTCCCCGATTGTGAAATCTGCAAATTTGATTTTTACACTAAGAAGAACAAGAGATGAATCTGCATCGATGAACAAAGAACGCGAAGACATCATGCAACTCTGAAAATCTTTATAACCAAAAGATGCTTATATCGTTAATACTAATAGCTTGTATAACGTTTAGTGGAAATGAAATGGAAAATGACAACTAAAACTTAATGTGTCGCATTTATTTGTTTGTTTTCATGTTGATATCTGGATTAACCTTTGTCTATGACTCAAAGAACTGAAATATGACATTTGTCAATTGGAATGTCACATTCGTGTTACCATGAAGGAAAATTAAGTTATATATTGATGCTAAACCAAGCTATTTATTCCCACTTGATTATGTTGATGTATATATAAATAAATTCTTTAATCTTAGTGTTTGGTATTTTGGATTAATGACAGAAGCAATCTAAAAAGGTGTCCTTTATTTTAATATTAAAGTTCCCTTTATGACAGTTGACTGCCATCATTATGTTTACTTGTACATCCTTACAATGGTGTTACGCAAATATCAAGGAGTTTTTTCTTGATTATTTCTAATAAACGTGAGTGTCCATATATGTGTTATAGTAATTTACTGGCTATTTGTGTGTTCAACTAGTTCAATCATGAAAGAATTGTACTCGAATTGAAATATGGTGCAAAGATATATCTCGGAAGTTGGTTTAGATTAAAAGGGAAATATACGTATTCAAAACCATTTTAATTCTGATTTATATAATTTGCAATAACAGTAGGAACTCGAAATATATCAATCTTAGTAGGAACTGGTCTAATAAATTAATCATTGTCTTATTGATAATGAAAACACATGTTTTAAATTCCGAAGACAAGACATAAGATGGGTTCATTTTTTGTCTTGATTTACGTGAGACATAGTGCAAATAACATCCAACTATGAAGCTCTTTCTGTTATATGCTGATGATAATGAAATTTTATATTGGCAATCTTACAGAAATGAATGTTTCAATCATACCATGAAAGGAAAGTTCGCACAACATCTTCTTGTCATTTAAAAATTTCTTGTTATGGAATTTATACTGTAACCATTAGCAGTGTTAATTATTTAGGTAAAATGATTGTTTTTAACATGTGACATCTTGCTAAAAAAAAATATAAAAATAAATTTTACAATTTGATAAGCCAGACGCCCGTTTCGTCTACATAAAATTCAAGAGGGGCACTCAAACAAAACTGTTTGATAGCTAAATAAAATACGAAAAAGCTTTATACTGTGGTTATGGGGTGTGGACATTGAATTACTGTGTATGAATGTGTATCTCATTTTAAATCAAGTCAAAAATTGAAGTATACAAGAACTAACACATACTCGTATGCATATAATTTGATAGTACTTATTAAAACGGGAATCATCTCCATAAGAAAATCAATCAATTATTATTCTTGATGCAGCCTATATGAGATTCAATTAGCCTCTTTGATATATAATTATTCATAAAGTCTGGTCAAAATAGGGTCCATTTAATATAAAACCAAACCAAAGATTAACGTCTTTAATAAATACTCAAATGAGGTACTATAGAGCAATTGTTTATTATCCGATTCGTAAAATTTTCTGACATGCCCGACGTTATGTAACCAGACAGTTTAATGTGCTTTCCTTAATTTTATAGTGTTAAATATTGGGAAACGTGTTTAGATGCATTAAACTAACATTAACTAAATTATATTTGCAAATGATACTGCTATTCATTATTTAATGTGTTTAGGGTTTGCATCATAACTATACTTTAAAGTGAATTGTTCACATAATGTTTTATATTATATTATAATTTTCATATACAAACGTTTGGAATAGTTATCAAAGGTACCAGGATTATAATTTAGTACGCCAGACGCGCGTTTCTGAAAAACACTTAGATTTTATCAGGGCATATTTGAAGCATGACTGATAAAGAAATAGTATTTATGAATATTTTCCTGTAAAGCATATTTTTGAATATCTTGTAAAACAAATATTAATTTCAATGTTTTAAAGGAGAAGGTCCGGTTAAGGCCAATATAGGCCTCAAATTTCAAGTTTATCTGACGAAAGATTTTGGACACTTTTGAATGACTTTAGTGTCTATTTTAGTTGATTCAATTAGTTTATTGAAAAACATTACCTGATTCACTAATTAAAAATGCTCCGATTCAAGCTTATATATGAGAAATCTGTCAAATATGCCAAAAAAATGTCACTTTTCAGATGTTTTTTTGTCAAAAATGAAAGTAGACGCATCTGTGTTTATCCACAACCTGTGTACATATTATCAACATATACAACTTACAATCCAATATAAGGAATGAACATAAATGCGGCCACTTCCATTTAAGACGAAAACAGTATAAAATGTAACTAACAGGCTAGAATTGTGAAGATTTCAGAAATTTAGAATGATTTAATAATGCTTGTACCCGATATATGTGCATTGTATTGTCAAAAACAGTCCATATTGTAACAGAAGCATTTAACTTTCCAATAAATAACCGAAAGTTTACATTTTATCAATTTTGTAAAGCCGCTATATTTTGGGGCCAAAATTTTCTTACTGGACCTACTCCTTTCTTCGAAATTAATGACGAGAGATCATGCAAATAGGCTACATGTAAAAACAATTTTTTTTTTATCTTAAAACAAAAACATCGACAATTTCATTGAGTTATTGGTGTATTATATTGATTTATTTATTTCTTTACTTTACTCTGTACTCTACTTTGATGGTTTAGCATGTCTTATCTGCAAAATTTAATAACATATCAACCAAAGCAAGGCAAACACTATCAGAGCATAAACTAAATATAAAAATAAGAAGATATGGCACCACAGACCATATCACAAAAACGGTTTAAAGAAAGTGTCCCATAAATAGTATATGTGTCAATATGTACTATTCTTGGTTTTTTATGTATTTCTCTGTCCTGAATATTCTTGCATTTATTTTGTTCCGTAGGCTTGACATTTACTATTGTCAATTTAGTGTTATATTTAACATTGCCATAGAAGAGCGAGATTTGGCTAGCCACAAAACCAGGTTCAATCCACCATTTTCTCTTAACATGGCCTGTACCAAGTCAGAAAAAGTGGCAGTTGTTATCTAATAGTTCGTTTATGTGTGTGTTGTATTGCCGTTTGGTTTTAGTTGCACTTCAATGTTTCTGTTGTTTCGTTGTTTTCCTCTCATGGTTTATGTGTTTTCCTCGATTTCAGTTTGTAACACGGATTTGGTTTTTTTAAATCGATTTATGTCTTTCGCACACCGGTATACGACTGTTGCCTTTATTATCCAATCAATATGGCTAACAACGGTGGCTTTATCTTTTTATAGTTCTAAAATTTTAATTTTTAAAAATGTTCTTTCTTGGGATCAGCTAGGAAAACCTAAACGTGTCGTGCTATATATGTAATGTGCTGACAGTTGATTTATTAATTCCATATGAATATACTATGGTATGAGTAGTTCATTTAAAATTATCATGTACTTACATATCAATCGACATCGCAAAATATATAAACAATGTCGATTGAATTTTCTTTTTAACTTTTTTTTTAACATAATATGCATCGAGACACAGATTTTACTGTTTCTAGCACAGTTTATTTGTGAAAACGTCTGGAACAAAATGCATTTTTATTTGTCATCTTGTATAATATTCACATCCAAATGGTACGAAAACGACAGGAACGACACGATTGTCGTGTTTAAATGATCTATTGGACATGCAACATAAAAATTAATTATCAATGAAGTTAATTAAATGTCAATAAAGGTCAGGATTTACGTGTAATTCAATTCATTCCTCTACGCAGCACAACAAAACCGGATGGCACACATTACTGACAAAAGATTGATGTTCTGTTATAGAAAAAATCGCTTTGTAACATTTAATTCACTTGTAGACGAGTATGATTTGAATAATCTATATTTTACCACCAGTCCGTTTTCTTTCCGTCACTAAACTAATCGCAACAACAATTGTCTATTGCTCTTTTATCCTTATTAAGTAGAACTTGCAGAAAGCTTCCCATGAACCACAAAAGTGTTTAAGACAAATCCTTTCACATAACGCTCTTTAAATTAAGTTCTTTTTCTTAATTAATTCACTTGTAGTCATGATAATTATATTCATGTTTCATTGAATGGAAACCAAATAACGAAATTTGCGTATATTCAGCAAAGCCCATCTGTTTTGTCCCTCGGCTTAAACTTGTGCATCAAAGTAAGTGTTATGTTATGTAATTCGACTTTAATCTGCGTACATATTTATTCGATATGCTGGTATAGTTTGAACATTGGAACATACCTATACATGTATGTGTAGTATTCATGCGTCGTTTAATTCAATCTTCAGACTTTAAGTGTTATATTATGCTTTTTTATTATAGTTATATTGTCCCGATGTATTGGGATGAAAATGTTTCCCTTACGTCAAAGACCTGAAGCCGCCATTGAACATTTCTTCATGATATTTTTTATTCGTAGATTATATTTAAAAATCAATTACAACACTAGGACTGTAGCATTGTATTGAAAAATGAGAGTTGAAGTAATTTTTTTAACTATTAGTTTTATGAAAAATGTACATCGCAGCCATTGCCTAGACATTATTTATTATAAGGATGATATATTTACTTCAGATAAGTGTTGTACCAACCCTAATAAAAAAAATGAAAAAGTAAGAATATTTTTTTGTTTCACTTACTGTCAGTACAAACTCTGGGTAGAAGTGTTGCATCGGTATGTGTATAAAAACAATAAAAGTACATGAAAGCAAAATGTCTGTAATTTAAACTAACTGATTCAATAGAATAATACGTATGACTGATGAGTATAGAATTAATCCGAGCTACTTTAATTTATAAGCAACACAGAATTAATCTTTTTTTCATACAGTCGAAGAAAGGGACATTTAATGGGGGGGGGGGAACAATTAGTAGACACTTATTTAATTTAGACGTTTGATTTCTATGTACTATAACACATACTAATTTTGTTTAATAAGCCTTGATTCTCCACAATTTTGTTATGAATTCGACCTATCTTCTGGTTTGTATAGTGAGTTAATATATCTAAAGAAATTCAGTAAAATGTGCCGTACAGATGCATCACATATCATATAAAAATAACTAATCAAAACTATTTCTTTATGGTAAATATCACATCTGAATGAAAACAGTAATGATTTAAACTGAACAAAAGCAAATAATTTCATTTCAAATACAAATTTCTGCATACATTACTTTCTGTAAAAAAGGAAATTAATATTCAATTGTATCAAGTCAGACGGAACCCAAAACTTAATCGACGTGATTAAGTATTGCTTATCAGATTGCAGCAAAAAAGATGAAAAGCAAAATGTAAAGCGAAAGCCAGCGATTCCCCGATTTGATAAGCAATTCTGTTATATAATTATTTCCTTATTCTGCTTGGTGAAAATTAATTAGTATCCGTCAAAATTATAGACAATTTTCCATGATAAACGTTAGACGGAGTTCATTAAAACATTTATGGACGACAATATGTATATTATATGTCAATGCGTACCATCAATCGTAAATATATATGTTCACTGTTAGTATAATACTAAATCAGAAGCTGGTATTTATGCAGTACTTTTTAGCAAAGGTAACACTTTTATTTGTCGAAAAATTATTCTGAACAGTAGAATTTTTTTCTATTATGGAAATTGAATTTTGCTTATTAAAAAGAAAATTATACAACATTTTAGAAATCAACACAAATATGATATTATTTTTGGTTATCCAATGATCGATTAGATATGGCCGTCGGGTCTATACGTTATTAATAATTCTTTTCCTACTGTTTGTTGAAACCCCTGAAAATTATTTCAAACACATATGGCTCACCAAAAATAATATTTCTATATATTGTATAGTAGCTGTTGTTAGCAATATCGGTGGTACACCAAACGGGCTAACGAATCAATTCTTAACAGTTACTTCTAATCGTTGGAATGATGTAGCCAAATAAAGTAGCCTAGAGGGTTTCAAAAATTGCAATAATACAACTTACCCAGATTCTTAACACGAATTCCTATTAATATCACAACTATATTATCACTAACAATTTGAATTAATATTTGTTTGGATTCAAAAGTGGGAACTGTAGTGGGTAGACTTTTCTCGATGATACAAAAGTTTTAAAAATCCAAATAATCCAGAAGAGAACAACAGTTTCAACAATTACAAAACTTTAAATTTACCAATTTATTTTAAGATACCAAAGCTGTGTTGTTTTAGAGTTTGGTAATACTTGCAGAAAAACCTATTCAAAATACTATGTCATAACCTGGTTTTAACAGTCATGTTGTATCTAGAGCTCGTAACTATAAATACGATCTATGTGAGCTCATCAATTTATCCAATAGAATTATCATCAAATGTTGTCAATTAAACAATGTGATTATTTAGTTGAATGTTGCTGTTTTTGTCGAGTTACTAACAATTATTTTAATAAAAGTAAAATTAATCAAAACATAATTGAGAATAGAACAGATTGTTGTTGTTTTTAATCATTGTTGGTTTAAGCATGTGCTTGTTAATATACATCATGCTGTTTGTTTTCTTGTTAAAATTCATTCACATTTTGTCTTGTCAGTGCCCTTTAGAGTTTGCTTTACTGTGTGAGTTTTGTTCGTTGTTGAATATGTACGTTGACCTATAGTTGACAACATCATTTGTCTTTAAAGTTAGAAGCTTCATACCAGAATGTCTTATTTTACATAACAATAATATAAATTTGTTAGGAAGAACACTCTCCTTTGGGATAAAAACACGTCTTTAAAAGTTTCTTGTTTGAGAAATAATTTCTCATGACAAATTCATGCCTGGTATAAATCGACTGATTTATTGCAAAATGTCTTTTGCTGTTGTATTCAATGCGTTTTTGAACATACTGTTTAACAACCACCCACTTTAACGCTATAGATTAAACAATCACATTTAACTCTTCAAATTGCAAGCAGCATATTTTATTTTCGTCTTCTAGCATTGTTTTTGATACTTAATTACGAAATGATGGCTATATCTCCTTATGAACTTTAAGAACATTACTATTCCAATAAAACATTTAAAAAATACTATGCATAACCATAGATTTCACTCCTATCAGCATGATCAGTTTATCTTAATCTATAACACCGTAAACTCTTTCTAGACTAAATTGAATTTCAAAATTATCCATTGAAATTAAAAAAAGAATGATTGAGTCTTTATTTTCAACCCTATAGAATTGTTTCAGGGTTCTTCCTGTTTTTCTTGCTTGATTACTTTGGTAAATTCGATACAATTATTCCATTTTTAATCAATTGATCGTAATAAGATTTTACCATATTAACCCGTTGTTTATGATATTATTGCACTTCAGTTACTTTAATTTTCAAAATGTATGATGCAACTCTTTCAGAGCTTTTAAAGATTGACAATTATAATCTATCTAGGGTAGATGAATATCAGAATTAATGGGGTAATTGGTATGAAAATCTTCAAATATAATACTCCAAATAAATTCAAGCGATAATTCAATTAACGTTTGTCTTATCAAAACATTTATCCAACTTGTCAGATTTGCATAAAATGCATTGATAGAAACAATTATTAGCATAAATTCAATTTTGAGTGTTTAGATTGTCAATGATACAACTATTTACCAGAGACAATATATATTGACGATTTAAATGACTATTGGTCATGTTCATTCTTCAACGCTGACCACCATCAATACCATATAGTAATAATATATTTACGGCTCCGGCATAAAAAAAAAGGACAGACATTCACAGGAGACAATTAACGGCCTGGTTAATGCTCAAACTACAAAACGAAGAAAAAAAAAAACAGCATAAAACATCAGGTAAACAAATAATAATTTAGAGTTCAACATGTTTGTGAGCGAGTACTCTCCTCCACAGCTGACATAGGGAACAAATTATACAAATCAGTTTAAAATTATTTTACCCATTAGAATAGAACGAAACAAATAACCAAAAATTAACATGAACACACACACACACCCACACACACACACACAAGATATATTAAAATCTACAATATTAGTTTGAAACCCATTTAGAATTTAAAAAACATATGTTTCCCAAATTAAAATATAAATATACCTATATTTTTTAAATATTCGTGTGAATTCTTTATGGCAACCGTATTAAAACATGTGTACTTATTTCTAAGCAACTGCTTACATTACACCATCAAAGTTCGACTAAAACATTTTACATTTTCAATTATATTTACAGGACACAAAGATAATTATGATGCATACCAGGAGTTCTAGTGTAACAAGACATGGATCATTAATTGTCAATGTATTCGTTCAATTATCTATAAGTGAAACACTCTGCAAGACATTGAATTAAGTTACTTAATTGAATGTGTCATATAAAACATTGTTTAAGGTCAAGTAACAGTAAATGAACGCCGTCTAGCGGATTCCGCGAAATATTGCGACGTTTTGTACGAATTACGTCCCTTTGACCAGATTTTGCAATGTTAAAATTGCACCCGGCGATTTTTCGATGGGACAATGTCAACGGTAAATTTGACGGAAAGTATGTTACTTCTATTAGAATGAACTTGTTTTTTTTTCTAAAATTAAAAATTGAAAATGAATATGAAAACAGTCATGAAGACGATCTTTAAAATAAAAATTAGGAGTTTGACTGTATATCTGCCGACCAGTTAAAACAAGTGTGAAAACTGTTGCTCACTACTATTTCTACATAATTGTGATGAGAAAAAACAGTGTAGTCTCGGAAGTATTCTAAATGTAGTATGTCAGAACTGTCCTTACAAAAACCCTATATTCACTGGGAAAAGACATCGTCTAGCAGAAAATAAGCAGAAGGGGGTGCAAGTTTGGGATATTAATACTAAAGTTAAAACATAGTATTGTACGGTGAGACTATATATCCCATATTTTGAAAATTATCACACCAGTCGGAACAAGTAAAAATATTTTCAAATTAGAGAAAAGGAAATCAACCACATAAACTAATACTGGTCATAAATTCGCCGCTGCTGTCAGTCAGTCATACATGTCATAGATGGCACTAAACTATAATGCACTTAAATTGATTAACCTTGTTCACGATTTAAACAGTTAAATATTCATACACAGTTTTAAGATCATAAAAAATTAGAAATAAACAAAAATGATGTTTCACGATCATTAATCCATCGCTACATTTTGTATTCTAACGTTGTTTTTTTTTTTTTTTTTTTTTTTGTAATGGTGTTTTCTTTCACGTCCGCAATTTCGATGTTAAAAATAGAACACAAATCTTTAAATAGATACATGTATAAATAGTATATGAAGTTTGAATGGTTTGAAGATTTATACAGGGCTTAGTATCCTAATAGTATTGATTCGTATGGTTGTCTCCTCAAAGGAAATTGTTATATATATATGGGTAAAAATTAACCGAATAAAAAAAAAATGTACCCTTGCTGAAAGTAGCATCTCAAATATAAAATAAAACTGTTCTCAATTCTATTTCACTCATAAAACTTGAAGGTTGAGAACGAGATTATATCGATCATCTCTATATCATACTACTACTATATCATGTATATATACATGTACCTACTAAAAAAAAATGCCCAATGTCGCAGACTTTCAGTACCTAAAGTAAAATTAAATCCCGTAAGTAGTCAGTACTTCAGTAAGACAGCAACCAGACAACAACACAAGGCGAAAAGAAAATTAAAAAGGAAAAGACATCTTATGATAAGCATTTGTAGAAGGGGATCGGGAGGGGGGGTTGCAGGGGTCCTGATCTCGAAATCCCGGACTTTAAAACATGAAATCCCGAGGTCCCGAATTTATAGAAATTCAAATCCCGCCATCCCGAAATTCGAAAAAAGAATGGCCGGATCCAGAAAGGATCAATCCTGAAATCCCGTGCTTAAAAACACCCGATCCCGGAGTCCCGTGAAAGGTCCCCCCCATCATTTCTGTAGATGGACTAAATAACAAAACACAATATTTCCAGTCGTGTCTCAGCATTTTTTTCGGTTTGTGGGGGGGGGGGGGTATTTTTGTATTTTTGTAGGCATATTAAACATAAATATGTACATCTGTTTTTATGTCATATCTAAACCTCCGTATGTTTGGTTTCCTTGGAAATGTTTTTACACGATGTATTTTCTAGAAAATACACTGTACTACACTGTACTACAAAGACCGTGCAATGTCTTGAGTGAAAGCGAAATTCAGAGAGAGAAGCACATTAATTTATTGTCACATATAATTAGATCTCAAAGGGAGTTGCAGAATAACGGATACTGGCGAATGTCAAAATGGAACAAAAAAGTTTGCAAAATTATAAAGAATAACAACGGAAAATAAAATACTTATTTAATACAATAGTGTAGACCATGTACAGAATTAAGAAATCATGTAATGATAGAAGAATTTTACAAAATCGTTAATTGAAGATTTTACAGAATAAGCGTTATATTTAAAGATAAAGAACATTTAGGTCCACACTTAATATGGACCCTTAAAAATCGTTGGATTATCTCGGTGTTGCTGGTCAGTAATGAATAAAAAATCACTGGTCAATTTAAAGGTTGTTGTAAGTGATGCAATATATTCTTATTTTCCTGTTCCCCTTATGTAACTTCCAGTTTTATTGAAGTTTACATCCATCAAAGCCTTAGTTTAATTTAGTTTCCTGTTATTACTACCCCCCCTTTATTTGTCGCATGTTGTGTATCATGTACTGATTCTATATATACTTCGAGCATACATATGTACACTTATGGAACAATAACCATTTAGTAAACTTTTTAAAACGTTTTTGTAGACTTGTATACAATAAATTTTATACAAAACAAAGAAGATATTAACAAAGATGTCAGTTTGTCTGCGTGTTTTACTTGTTAACTTGCAGATGTATAAATAACCACACGACACTCTTTCAAGAATTTGTAGAATCATCGTTATATATGCGATGTTAAGCAGCAGTATATGGACAGAACACGTTCTGTCGTGATATAGTACCAAAACTATCTCTCATTAGAGCAAATATTAATAAAGATCAAAGCCCTGACCACATGCAAACAGACAGCAAAGTGAAAACGTACTAGGATTCAAACTGTAGATGTTTTGCGGAATAACTATAAAGGGGGACGGTCGGACGAAAGGACGGGCGGCCAGACGGAATGACGGGCGGACAGACGTACAGGGGTAGTTGAGGGGGGCATAAAAAAATATAGCTTCAATTACATCTTTTATTGCGTCAACTTGTAGACAGTAACCCTGATGATTTCTATTTTTAAGTTTTTACCATTTTTGCGTTCATGTACTTACAATGTGTTTTGGTCTGAATTAGTAATTGTTTTAGATATGCATATTGATAATGAACATACATGTATCATTTTTTTTACAACGTATAATTTCTTTTTAAAATGTTCCATAAAAGAGGGTCTGATTGGGGTTTACGGAATACAAAATAATGGGCAAAAATTGCAGAATAAAATGCAAAAAAGAAAAAAAGAAAAAGAGTATAATGGGGTGCTAAAATATAAAGAATAAAGAATATTGGTAATACTAAATAAAAATTAATGATAATTATCCAGACTCTTATGATAAAAATCAATACGAAACACATAATCATCGTGCATAATCAGCACGAAGAACGTTGGAAATAAGCATGATAACTTGACGTTATGTAATAAACTTACGACGTCACGAATTTTGATGGTTTTTTTTGCCAAAATGTTGGGTTTGCGTCGCTTCTACATGGAAAACGAAGTCGGTGACCATATTTTTTTTTAATATCAACTTATTCGTAAGACAAAGAGGAAGAAAATATTAATTTAAAAACAAATTCTATGGAGCGGTTTACGTGATTTATACCGGAAACCGAAAATTGTAGAAGAAAAATATAGATTCCCCCTATATATTCAATGTAATTTAGTACCCTCTCGGACCATTTTGAAAATGGATTTTTCTTGAAAACGAAGTCGGTGACATATACTTTTTTTTTACATTTTCTGATGTAGATTTTCAATATCTAATTGAGTTCTAAATTTTTAAAAAATCTATGGACTAGTTCATCTACTGATCCTTGACCTTAAAAAGAGATACAGAGAACACAAAATAATCAAAGTTGTTTAATTTCCCCGCCTTTGATAGAAGTCTTATACGGAGGTTTGTGTTTGTTTCTACAACTTGATTGGAACAGTTAGAAACATCTGTTCTTGAGGTATTCTCTGCTCAATACGTTGTGCTACGAGATTGTATTTTCAAGATTTATCCTTTATCATAAAAAACAAAAGCTATACAGATATAGAACTATAAGCCTGGTGTCCTTGTTAAATTCCAATAACACTTTAGACAACTATCGGTCTATTTCAACGTTGAAAATCTCACTTTTCACAATTATTCATCACTAGATGTAGAATAAACTGCCACCGTTTCTAATATAACACAATGTATCACATGCTATCATTAAGTTGTGAATCAAAGCAAACGACCGATAAAAATTGGGACCCAAAAAACACATTTCTAATGTTACCCTTCAACAAATTGTTTGTGTTTCGGCATACTGGATTTTACTCAAATCATTTCTAATAATTTTATACATACGATGTTGTGTTGTTGTGCATTTCGTTATAACTGAATCAAGTCTTTAGTTAAGTTATTATCTGAAAATTTAAGCCCTTCAATAGTATACCACTCTCGGAAAGTGTTTATTATTTAAAGTCTCGTTTCTTGTCACAGGAGATGATAAAAAAATATACATAGAAAATGTATTCTAATGAACTATTCGTAACAGACAATCATTATGACACCGAATTATCTCTTGCAAGCTTAGTATAATACAGGAGAAAAATAACTATATATACAAAAACACATTAAAAAGAACAACAGACCATGTCAACTTCCAGCACATGACGCCTACGACAATGTATACCCAAAACACATAGAAAATATATATTTATTAAGATATAATTAAACTCTGATACATACAGTACATGATATACACACAATAAAATAAACACAAGTATGTATTTCTTGTTATAATACACTTACAATTTTTGATCCTGTTTGGAAAACAAAATAAGATAAGTAGATAAACGTGGATTCCACAAATGAAATCAGATATACAAAAAAAAGGACGATTTTGCATCTTAAATTTAAAATATTCATCGACATGGTTCTCTTAAACATATAATAAAATAAACAGAATGTTCCATATTAACGATCTGTCACATCAGGGGATTTATGATGATAGTTTCATGAAAATATATTCAACTTGTCCTAATAATGCTTTACATATTTGCAGCCAGAAATATAAAAAAAAACTATCAAATTGTTCATCAACTTTGCTTTAACCTAATTGTTTTAAAGCAAAAATCGTAAGTGTTGTATACAGTCGTTATTTATAATTTATTTGTTAGAAAAAACGAATGTAACTTCAACCAGTCATGCCTTTGATATGATAGGAAAGTCATCAATTTCAACAAGCTATATGTCAGCCTTTTCAGAGGATGAAAACATAATCTGGTATTTCATATGCAACTTTTACGACACTATTTCAAATGTAAAACGTCACACTCTCATTTTGTGCACATCAGTGATGATCCAATCCAAATTGGTGAAGTTCTCAATTAATGATAATATTAATGAAAAGCATTGAAAACATACCAAACCGAGATCGCACTTAAACACGTAGCATACGTGAGAAGTTTAGCTAGCTATAAAACTAAGTTGAATTCACTATTTTCTAAATATTAAAATGCCTGTACCAAGTAAGGAACATGACAGTTGTTATTCATTCCTTTGATTGGTTTGATACTTTGATTTTGCCATTTTCTAAGGGAAATTCCGTTTAGCATTTTCACCAGAGTATGGTATTTCCCTTGAATTTACTTTTTGCAATCTATCGTTAGGAAAAATACCTTAAGAGTGTTTCATCTCTTTCATGTTTCGTTAATTCGTAGAATTATACAAAATGATCGGTTCAATTATAGTTTATGTCAACTCAGCAACAATTACTCTGATGGTCATACATAAAACATCAATTTGAAACACGATATGATTGTTGACTGCAAATTATCGCGAAATAATGATTGTTTATGTGAATAAAAGTAAGATCTCGTTTTAATAATCATTCATGAAGCTTCATTTGTGGACATTGACTGAGGATGTATTAAAAAATCAGTGTACTTGAATTTAATTTAAAACTGCTTTAATAGGCAGTTAAGTAATACAAACAATATAATGCAGTAGTACAATGTAAATAATATAAGAAAAAAAACCTCTATAATCAACCTTCTTGCAATGTCAAAAGTGAAATAACAAAAAGGCCGAACTCCGAAGAAAATTGCAACCCTAATGTTTTAACTTGACGTATCTGGTGCAAATAAAACTATTTTCTTTATACTTTGAATATTTTTTATCATAAAACTATAAAGATATATCTTCTCATATTTACATGAAACAAATGCATATCGTATATTTTTGAGATAAAAAGCTTTTCATGCTTTTGAAGTCTTCAAAATAGTTGCTTATAATTTATGCTGATTAAGACCTGTTATATTCACAGTTCGTTCTAAAAAACACTTTTACAAAAGTTTAACTCTTATTTACCTAAAAAATGGGTTTCTCTGAATTGATTGTATTATGATTTTTATACTGAAATTATGAGTAACAATAAGTCTTATGATAATGTTCATCCACTCAATTTCTGAAATCATTAAACTATGTATCTTAGGAAAAATCGAGAAGACCATAATGAAATAGCAAAATAACTGAATTCCAAGGGAAATTCAAAATGGAAAGTATTTTTAATAAATCATGTAAATGGCGAACTGAAAAAAAACTAAATACGAGTGGATAATAACCCTGTCATACTTCTGTTTTGATACAGGCATTTCCCTAATATGTAGACAGAAATGGCCATGATTATACCTAGTTTTATAGCTAGATTAAGTTTCATTCAAACTCAGAAATGACAGCAGGTTTGACCTTCACAGAAAATAAATTTTCATTATTATTTTGTCATCGTCACAATTATCCTGTTCATTCCCTGGTCATTTCAAATCTAACATTCACTAATAATACCAGTTTCAGAATAACGAAGCCAATTAAAAGAGTAACAAAGTAAACTCATGTATGTACTGATTTTTCACTGTTTGACAATTACGTTGTAGGGGAGTTATCTTTATCTTATAAAACATAATCAAATTGTGTTTAGCACTTAATGTCGCAACATTTGTATCAAGAGACTGGTATGATTGAAGTTTTTATCTCATGCTGACAGTTCTATAAGAAAACGTAATTTTATTTTATCTGCTGGTTTAATGAAAGGCTAACTGTGCTGGAAAATTGTAAAATTAGAAGCAATATATATATATTCTATTATTTCAGAACGAATAAACAAACAAAGTACGTTATTCATAAAGTACTAGAATGAGAGACACATGTTCGTGTACTAAAAAGGAAGAATAAAAACAAAACCTATGCCGTACTTTTATATTTTTAATACTGTACTTTTACAATTGACATACTGTACTTTTAGAATTGCAATTATGATCTTTTAGAAATGCAATAATGTACTCTTAGGTTTGCAATTTCAATAGAGACAAGTTAGATGTAGTACTGTAGTTAATGCTTTTACAATAATTGTAAATTTTAGTGTTTCCTTTGTCTTGGTTTTAAGACCTGTTTTGTCGATTTAACAAGTTAGTTCAATCTTTTTATTGTAATTAACCTAAATAAAGTATAAATAACTATCATAATATTAATGGGATAAGTTAATGGATTGTATCTCCCTCATGCAAAGCTCTGATTCCTCTCACGGATTTGGCTATACTTTTTGGACCTTTTGGATTATAGCTATTCATCTTTTATATAATCTTTGTAATTCAAATATTTTGGCAACGAGCATCACTGAAGAGACATGTATCGTCGAAATGCGCATCTGGTGCAAGAAAATTGGTACCGTTAATTTTATTACTACCACTGGGTCGATGCCTCTCCTAATGGACTATAAGTCTCCGAGGGTATCACCAGTCCAGTAGCCAGTACTTCGGTATTGGCATGCAAATACGGATTTTTTGATGTTATTAAAATTTGCTGTTACAAAATGATAGAAACTATTATAAATTAAGGAATGGATCTCCCTCATGCAAAGCTCTGTTTCCTCTCACGGATTTGGCTATACTTTTTGGACCTTTTAGATTATAGCTCTTCGTCTTTTACATAAGCTTTGGATTTCAAATAGTTTGGCCACGAGCATCACTGAAGAGACATGTATTGTCGAAATGCACATCTGGTGCAAGAAAAGTGGTACCGTTAATTTTATTAGAAATGATTTTCCTGGGAAAAAAGAAAAAAATCTACTTTTTTTTCTAACAAATTACGGATAAATAATTTCTTACGAATTATATTTCAGAGCATATATTTTTCACAAACAACGTTTTACTACTGTTAAACATATGTTCATATTTTCGTTCAACTACGGTTGTTCTTTGTAGGTTGCATTGTCATGTTGAAAATTGGGTCACAAAGCTCAGTGATTGGAGGAAATTACAGGAAGCAAACATTGATTCGCGACAGGCTAATAACCTTTTTAAAATTTTGTTTTCAAATTTACAGTTTACTAACCATGAGAAACAAACCAGGTTAAAGGAAATTAAATCATAAATAGCTTATATTGCTTTATTTATCAAGGTTGTACATTATCTTTAACATTGCAATATTTGAATAGTTAATGAAAAATACAAGGAAAATGAAGTTTTCAATGTTAACGATACCCTTATCAAAGAGTTAATTGACTTCATCAACTGTTTCTATTTTTTATTTATTTATTTAATGATTGTTTTAAAACATTGTCCTAAAACATTTATTGGTAACTGAGATTTGAAGTATGGTTTGATGAAATAGCAAGACCAAGAACAATGCTTTGGCGTCTTTTTTTTTAATGTGGGATGTGAACAACACGTCCTGTTAGAACGGAAACGTTCAATAAAGGCCCGTTTTGACAATATGTTCGCGTCAAAACCAACTACATACTGTTGTTACGCATAACACAATAAACGAAAAACACATTTCATATACAGAAACAAACGACACTAGCATGCTCATTGCCTGAGACAGTCACACACAGAATGTGGCTGGAACAAAACATCTAACAAACAAAAACAGATATGTTTTATATATAATATAATACATTGTACAGATCTGAGAATATTTGCAGCTACTGAAAGCTACTTAAAAGCCAATAACAATTCATCAACCACCATGTGTCTGATATTTGAATAGCAATCATTGCACATAACAACACAGCATAAGACCAAACTTAACAAAAATAGTTAAATAAAAAACCAAATAATATGTGGCAACTCTCCATTCAAGTCACAATGTGTAAAACGTAATCAAGTATAGTTAAGACAAGTTCATATGTGACCTTTATGGTTTTTGATGTGGATGGCAGAAAGTTGGAAGTCTCTTTTTAATTTATTACCAAATTTTCCGCAATTTGTATATTGTTAAGGACAGTATGTTGATCATTTTATGTCTTGCCGTTTCAGCCTCAAAATATTTTGATTCATTCATTAAAGGTTTAGTACTGGAAATGTAAATAGCGTGAAGTTTTTGCCTTTTGTTTCACACTATGGAAAGCTATAAACCACAGAATATCTCAAGGCTGGTTTGAATAGTACAATGATATTGTATTAAGATAAATGTTTTAATAGAGTCCGGTTGACTGTTGTTTCCGTTTGAGCAATAACAATGTGTTATTTTGAAGTCAGTATACAAAGTTGGTCAATAAGTAAATTCAATTCTGACAAGAAGACAGCTGCGGTCTGACACAAGAACTATAGTTTTTTTTAATACCCCCGTAATGTTGATTGCAATCTTTCGTCATTTAATTGTTCTGCTACTACTTCCAGAAGATGTTGTAATGGACATGTATTTACGTAGTGAACATGTTGTCGTTCGTCTATTCCCTCACCTAGGTTCAATATGACGTCATCAGGTGAAATCTGACTGTTTTGTTATGAAAGATTAAAAAAGTTTACGTGATTTCAGAAAGTCATTTGTATGGTTTTTTTTTTTGGTGTAATCTAATGACACGTTTATGACACTTTGTTTGTCATTTAAGAAATCCACGATAATTAATAAAAAGCCCAAATATAGCCCGTCATATATTTGTTAATATCAACAGAACATTTGCTGAAACCCGTTTGCCGAGACTTGTTACACATGCATGTTATGGACAAACATACTTAACACTGAGTAAATATGAGGATAACTATATAGAAACAAGGGGATGTGGTATGATTACCAATGAGACAACTATACATCAAAGTTTTAACTGAAGGGGATGTAAGTATTTATAGTCAATTCGGTCTTTAACAATGAGAACTGATACCGTATTCATGGCTTTATAAGGCCACGGCATATATATATTACGCAATTGAATAGACAATATTAACGGTATCACTTATAAGGTGTAATACCACCATTGATTTTCTCCTATTAGTCTTTGTTAAATTTGTACTTTTCAAGAAAATGTGCAGAATTTTTTTTTTCAAGTAAAGAAATACTTGGCATGAGTAAAGTTTTATCCTGTCCAGTACTATAGAAAAAAATGCACATAACATTTCATTGCATATAAGAAAATAACCATCATTGGAAGTTAACCAATCAAATTCCTCCCCTTAATTTATCTGTGTACACGGTTTAGTCACCATGTAACCTCAAGATTACAAAATTTTCTATAGAAATCCCAAATAAAAAATAATGGTGTTTTGAAATACCCAAGACATATGTTTATGACACAGAAATGTTTTTACTGCAATAAAAGGTAGGATTAATTACCTACAACTGTCAAATTCAATGGAATATTTTTTTAGACCTACTTTCGTATACAACCGGATGTGACGTACCATGAATTGGTGGTATTACACCTATAACATATCAATTTATTTAAAACAGGATAAGACAGAGATGAGCCAACGCGAACTGCTTAGCCTCAAGCTTCTGAGTTCGAACAGGCACATAAAGAATGTGACGGGATTAAAAATGTTTGTGAGTACTAAATCCTCACCTAACTTGAAAAAAGGTATACCATAGTATTGCTGTTGTAGTTTCTGTGATGTCTTTCGCTAACCGTGATGATATTTATATAAGTCACGTTTGAAAAGACTTCACTATACCTTTAATTTGTATGCCGTCAATTCATCGATTGCAGTCATCATTACAAAGGCTTTTCAAATTCTTATATTTATGATGTCTTGTCAAACCGCTAATCTTTATGACATAATTTCAAATCCTTTATCTGTATGATGTCATAAAAAAACATCCACATGAGTTATATGTATATCTGAAATTGCTTTTCTGAATATCACACACAGTATCAATCCTCAACCAGTATCATCCTTCTAGCAGAGCTCTTCGGATTATATAAGTGTCTCGGGTTGATACGGATGTGGTATAAAAAAACTCATATGATATTTTCTTTGTTTATATATGAAAATGACGAAGCAACTTCGGGGAACAGGGTAGTGCTGCTTCTGCTGGGGAACAGAACATTACTGCTGCCTCTGCAGAGCAAGATTCGGTTTTGTTTACTGTTTATTTAAATTTATGTAAAAACACATATCCGCACATGATTTTATTTGATTTAATTGTGCAATAATTGTGAAAAAAAAATCAGTTCCATTTTTAATATTTAACTCAGAAGGCAATTCTGCGACCAATTACTATTTCGTTAAACGTCTAAAAACAATACTGGATGTGTTGTTTGTTTCGAATTTTTACCTGAAGTCTTACTTTAAAAAACCGAAAACTTGATGAGGGTGTCTAACAGATTCAAAAACATTAACACGTTATAATAAACCACCTTCAAGTTGTTGATTAAATATAAAGTCATTAAGTCAAGCTTTTTCGGACATACGGACAAAATGATAAAATCGAGTATCTTCATTAAGTGTAATAGCATGTTGCACACATGTGGAGCAGGATCTGCTTACCCTTCCGGAGCACCTGAGATCACCCCTAGTTTTTGGTGGGGTTCGTGTTGCTTATTCTTTAGTTTTCTATGTTGTGTCATATGTACTATTGTTTATCTGTTTTGTCTTTTTCATTTTTAGCCATGGTGTTGTGTACATATTTCATAAAAAATATCAATAGAAATTAGTTTTTTTATTAAGAAAATACGTCATCAAATGCAAAATCTGTCTTTTAAGGAGTTTGATACTCAGTTTCAAAGCAACAAGCTTTTTATAACACTAGTATATATTAATTGGAGATTAATAAATAAACAAAAAAAAAATATATATAAATAGGTCAATGCGCTTGTTTTCTAGAAATTAGCCATTGAAATTTTGGCAAAAAATGTTCTCTCTTGATTTTTCATAGCTTTATCATTAACAAGTGTAAGTTCTCAAAAACCATTTAAAAAATAACAACGATTTTATATGACTTTTATAGATGGCCTATAATTTTACATTTGTATAAAGATTTGTAAAAAGAAAAATGTGGGTCAAAGGGCAAAATATTTTAAGGCATTCAAATGGAAAAAAAAGGATTCCGAAAATCTGATAAAAATTCCAAGACAAGACTGGCATACTTCCTTAATAATCCTAATTTATTTCAGTTCAAGGACTCAAAACTCGATCAACACAAAAACAGATGTTTGTTTTATTCCACAACTAGTTTCTTCAGATTACATTCATTATTCATAAAAGCCTATCCTTAGTTTTCGTACTGAGGAAATTACTTTTACTTGTATAACTAATCCGTTAATTGATACAATGTGCATGCATTTTCGTTTCTTTTTTCTTGAAGTTGCATTTGAGATTTGTTTAACAATATAGATGACCTTTTACTCGACATTAATGCTATAATGACAAATGATTGATGTGTTATTAGATTAAAATTATGGTAATAAAAGAGAATAATTGAAATAAAGAATATCTTTTAAGATGACCCGTAGAGTAAATTAAAGCAACAATAGTATACCGCTGTTCGAAATTCATAAATCGATTAAGAAAAAACCTAAATCCGGGTAACGAACTAAAACTGAGGGAAACACATAAAATATAGAGGAGAACTACGACACAACAGAAACACAACATTAAACTGTAACACACACAGACACAACTATAATATAACAATGGCCATTTTCCTGACTTGGTACAGGCCATGGATTGAACCTGGTTTTGTGGCATGCCATATAATAGTAGTTTAATAATGAGAATATCTATTATATGTTGATTGAACAAATGAAAAATACGTGCACTAATTTCATGCGTCCAGCTCGATTTTCATGATTTACCTTCATAAGGAACGATTAAAGTTAAATATTGTAAGGCCTAGGATGTATTAGAACAAAACAGTAACTGGTTTAGGATATATGATTAAAAGTTCTTAACAATAGAAAAACCCATCTAAGGGCAACTTTATTTCACCTGAGGAAATCGAAACCCTCGTTTCTTTATAATTTCAAAATCTAGAAACGGACAATATTATAAAGTTTTTTTTATAATATTGTCTAAACTGCAGACTACTGAGCTGTTGATATCCTCGAGGACTGATAACACACCAACAGTTGTAACCACTTAGTGGTGTAAGAAGTGTACGTAACATTTGAAGGTGATTCTGCGTATTATTCCGTATCAAATAGAAAACGCAGGTTCGCAAAAGTTGTTTTCGTGTTCATTTCGTTAGGTGTTTTATATGAATTGTTTTACATTTTCCTCGTTTTTTTATTATTGCCATGATATCGACGGTCTCTCTGACGTTTTGATTTATTATTGCCTAATGTTTTCTTCTCTTTATGCCTCGGAATCTCAATTCTAATCCCGGTATTTGTAGTAAATCTTATGATTAACTATCATGATCAAATTTACAGGCTGGTGTGTCTGTCAACTTCTAATATTCGTTCTTCTTGTCACAAATTCAAATTAAACTTGGAGCATTCGTTTTCTTTGTCACTTGAGATCTTTGAATAAAACTGAAAACACCCATTCTTTTTGTCAGTGATTCAGATCTTGAAATATATATAACGTTTTATTTAAGAAGTAGAGTGCAATCAGATGTCTTCTTTTTCATAATTACTTGCGTGAACTTTTTCCTGTGAAACTGTTCCCATGTGCTTATTTTGTACATTTTAACCAAGTTCTTAGACAATGTTGATTAACTTCACAGACTGCAATCAGACGACCTACAATTTTATCAAAATAACATTAGACGGTAGTGAATTACTTCGACTTAACCTATAATAATCACATTTATTGTTTGGAAATTTCCATGTCCGTTTGACCGTACGAGATCGAAAGGATAGTCTAGGTCACTTAACACCTCCGCAGTTGTTAGTCCGATTCTTTCCTGTGCTTTAATTAGACATAGAATGATGTGTGATACATAATATGCTGTAGCAGCTTTCCTGGCTTTTTTCTTAAGCCTCGAAAAAATGCTTGTTTTCAATTGATCTTGAGGATAGCTACACATATCGAGTATTCAAAATACATATGCAAGTATTTTTAACATACTCCAATTACAATTTAAGTTCAGTCACATATAAAAAAAATATATAGGAGATACGATTGCTTTATATGTTGACCTCTTTACATATATGTTGTTTAAGAAATGATTCATGGTGCTTGAATATATCGTAATTTTACCAAGAGTTGGAATCGAAATCACCGAATCTAGAATGCGTTTCTTATTTTAATGGGGCATATATGTGTGCCAGTTGAAATAAATGTTGGTTTCTTTTGTAACAAATTTAATACTGTATTGTTCCTTCAACAAAAAAGGGGTCAATAGAAACATAAAATAATTATGTTCTTGCTAGTTTACACTTAGAACGGCATGTTTTTCTCAATTGCGAATTGATATTTCGTGTTATTGTCTCGGTTTATTAGAAACGATATTATCCTCATTTCGAAATATGGTTAAGTGGTTCTTAAATACAGTTGTACTCGTATTTTGACATTAAGTGTACACAGTAAAAAAAAATGCAGATTTTGAACTATTAAGTTCCACTTGAATAATAAAATACGAAAGTTTTTATTAATAAATAAGACAGGGCAAATGTGTCTTAATAATTGACTAACATCATAGGTGGCATTTATCTACTTAAAGTTCTCTTGATGTCAAATATAAAGTATTAACTTTGAAGGAGTATTACTGAGGGAAATGTAAATCATAAGGCATGAAAAAAATCTTGAGCATGCCAACTACTAGGTTTGACTTAGAAATTTATTGTAAAACCTTTCAATATAAGATCCTGCAAAACTAAACAGTTTTCAATTGTTAATGTACTTTTGTATGTTAAGTTATTTATAATCAACGATTATACATTTTAGGTAATAAACAGATAAAATGTATCATTTGTTTATGTTATTGAAATAATGCATATTTCTCTTTTTAAGGGCAAATACATCTGACAAGAATTCATGCCTAACACTAAAATTTGAGCAAATTTCATAAAACAATCGATTGCAATTAATATGTATTGTTTGCAGGGTTTACGCTGGCAAAAATAAACGTCATTTGCGAAAGAATTTTGCGAAAGAAATATATATAACGATTTATTTTCATCCATCTTGTTTATTTACTTTTTTCGGGTTTCTCGGACTTTACCTGACCAGACAATAATTCGGAATTCACCTTGAACTCGTAAAGATTTTAACAGAAAATCAATAATCAGCTGATTGCATTTTATAGCTATCGACAAAACAAAGGATTAATTAATAAAGTGTTGATTGTATTGTTTGTCAAAATATGGTTAAATGGCGTCCGTCACATGTCACATAAAGAATTCATTTACCACTTTCCGACGCACGTGTTTGAAGCAAACTTGTGACGTCTTCTCCCCTTCTTTAAATGAAAGTCCAGAAAAGATAACTGTTGTTATGGCGAAAAATGTGCAAAAGCAAGACAAATCTCCGATTTGAAACTGTATGCTTTAACTTTAATATAGATAATTGATTTGAAAGGGTACTTTAAATTCGTTTGCGTGACACACGTGTTTCAAGCATAGTTTTACGTCTCAACAATTTCATTTACGATTTGATAGTTATAAGTGGCCCCCTCTAAAAGAAAAGTTGTTCAAAATGTAATGAATTTTCCCTCTTTTAAGTTAATAAAAGTTCTTCTTTTTAAAAGTAAATGTGTAGTGTTTATTCATAACATATACTCTAAGATAAATTTGAGAGAATAATCATATACAACAATGGGGCAAACTCATCTCATTTAAGAGGGGGTCGGAAAGGAACATTGTAATATATTTATGTTACTTGTCGAAAAAAAATAAAAAGGTGGCGAAAAATATATAGTGTTTGCGAAAGAGATGTCGTAAAAGATATTTGACCCAGGGGAAACCCTTATTGTTTGAATCGAGCTTTTTGTCACATGTATATGCAACATTCACACTGCTCAGTACAATGCTGTAGTTTTTACATTTTACAAGTAACTCTAAAATATGTAATAGTAGATAGTGTAATACAAGTTCAAAATATCACAATGACGCAGCAAACACTGATCTTGTGCCTTTAATATAAATATATATATATATCATTATTGAGAGAAATAACTGCTACAAATTAGTTTCTCCTCAACTGCATTTATAATTAGGAAAAACAAAATAATGCAATGAAATTTTAAAGCGCTGTAACTACATTTTAAATTTTATCAAATGTTTAGTTATATCCTATAATCAAGAAAAGATTTATTTTCCATTTAAGTATCCATTGTTAGTAAAAACCGGATTAGATTGAATTGATGATTTTGTTAAATGAGTGTATCCATTGTTGATAAAAAAAAAAACCAGATTAGATTGAATGACGATTTTGTAAAATGATTTTATCTTGTTTTTTTTACAGTGTGCTTGATGTCACTGTGATTCGTCTGATTTCTTGAAATATTACCAAAAACTACATTATGGTTAGGTCAAGGACTTAATATAGTTATCAATTTCATAGTTAAGAGTAGTCAAAACGTGCCCGCATTTTAAGATGGACAAATAAATACTGTTACTTGAAGTGACGAGTGCTGAAAATTTGTTTCTTTTGGTTCGCGTATGTTACAAGGAAGTAAAATAACAAAGTACCGAACACTTTTTTCAAAAACAGAAATTCCCTAATCAAATGCAAACAAAAAGCTTAAACCCAACAAACAAAATAATTGCAACAGTTATAATGCAGACTTGGTGCAGACATTTTCTTCTGTTGCAAATTACGGATTTAACCTGGTTTAATAGCTAGCTTTTTTCTTTCACTTGTATGACAGTCGTTCAGAATTTCATCATATTGACAACGATGTGCGAACAAAACAAACAGACAGATTATGAAAAAATGTCAAAAATAGGGGTAAAGCAGTCAACATTGTGATTTTATTTGAATCACTATAAAACAAAATCCAATGTGCCATCAAAGAAAAACAAGTCTTATAGACAAAACACATAAGCAAAACCGAAGGACAAGAATACAAAAATTCACCATAGAACAATAATACAATAACGGGATGTATAATTACCGAGCCACGTCAAATATATATTATAAAATAATAGACTAAACAAGTAAAGTTTTAGTTAGCAAAGACAAATAAAGGAATAATTCAACTCGCTATATGGAACGATGATAAACAATCACAGTACCTATAATTTTACACTACAATACCAATGTGTAACATTTATAAAGGTGTTGGTATCGTTCGAAAAACCTTAACGCAAAGTAACCGTAAAGTGCTGTAACTGCTTTGTTAAGGTGCATTAGGTGTCAAATTAACGATCATTAATTTGACCAAAATTCTTGTTTGATTCTTAAACGTAAATCGCATAACAAAATATCCAAAAAAAACAATTACCAATGCATGAAATCGATACATGTATAATGTTTCGTGTTGACCGAATCCGTTAAAGAAGTGCATTTTTTTTTTTTTTTTTTTTTTTTGTTATGAGTTTTCCCAAGTTTCACTTTTCAATTAGGCACAGTTCTTATGTTTTAAGTTCAAATAAAGTGACAATCATTTGATGGAAAAGCAACATTTTTAACTAAGGGGTCAAGTTAAGGTTTCATAAAAAAAGGTAAAATAACAAAAATACTGAACTCCGAGGAAAATTTAAAACGGAAAGTCTATAATCAAATGGCAAAATCAAATGAAAAAATACATCAAACGAATGGACAACTTTCAACTGTCATATTCCTGACTTGGTACAGTCATTTTTATATGAAGAAAATGGTCGATTGAACCTGGTTACAAAACGGTAAACCTCTCACCTGCATGACAGTCGCACCAAATTCCATTATATTGACAACGGATTCATAGAGGTTGATATTATAACTTGCAAGATCATAATACATAAGCGTTGCTTTTCTTTATAACATTTTTCAAAATTTACCCAAACTGACAGTTAATCTCTAATCAATGTTTCAATATAAATATAAAAAAGAAGATGTGGTATGATTGCCAATGAGACAACTATCCACAAAAGACCAAAGTGACACACACATTAACAACTATAGGTCACCGTAAGGCCTTCAACAATGAGCAAACCCCATACGGCATTGTCAGCTATAAAAGGCCCCGATAAGACAATGTAAAACAATTCAAACGAGAAAACTAACTGCCTTATTTGTGTAACAAAAATGAACGAAAAACAAATATGTAACACATAAACAAACGGCAACCACTGAATTACAGGCTCTTGACTTGGGACAGGCACATACATAAATAATTTGGCGGGGTTAAACATGTTAGCGGGATCCCAACCATCCCCCTCACCTGGGACAGTGATATAACAGTACAACATAAGAACAAACTATAAAAATCAGTTGAAAAGGCTTAACTCATCAGATGGACAAAAATACAAGTGGACGTGGTCCGGTGCTTATACATCCCGACACAAAAAGACACAATGAACAGATCTGAGAGTACTCGCAGTTATCTGACAGCTAGTTCAAAGCCACTAACAACTAATTAAAAAATCATGCAACAAAGAGTAAACTATCAATCCGTACTCATCCAACATCCAATGGATTTAATGTAAAGACGTAAAGCTCTTATTAATATTTGAAACACAACAAAGTTATTTTATTTTTTTTGTCTAAAACCCAATCAGTGTGAGTGCAAAACGTTAATAGTTGATACAAAAAGTCATTATTTGTCATTTAAGTATTTTCTGTTAATGTCTTTAGCGAAAGAGACTGGCTTTATTTCTGTAAAATGTGGTTACTTTCATCTTTAGATGTACGTATTAATATGAATGATGACCTCTAATGTGTTTATTTTTTCTACCAGTTTTCAAGTTTACTTAACACTAAATTATGGCTACTTTAAATGGATACAAATTTCATTGATTCAATTAGTCCAAACATATCTGTTGGAAATAAGATGAAGAAATAAGATATAACTATCAATTGAAATAACAAGAAAAGGCTTCAATAACTGTCATCGGTCGATAATTAACTCACACAAGTCTCATTGATTTATTAAACAGCAAGAGAAACATTCAGCATAGGAAATTTTAATATACTGACTGTAAGTAAAGGACAAATACCAAGTCCCTAGGTAATAAGAGCAAAAATGAGTTAGAATATTTAGTATGACTGAAGTCATATATGTTATATAACTTTATTCACTAGCGACTTATTTTCTTAGTCTCAAATATTTAAATATCAAAATATCTACGTATACTTCGTTATTTTAACGATTGAATCATATTCCCGATTGTGACAACTTTAACAAGTGTAGAACTGCATGCATGAAGGGGCTAGATGTAGTAAATGCTTAAATTAACTTTAAAAGCGTGTTATCTCTGACGTGAAAGGTAATTGACTATATGCTTCACAGAAGACTGCTTATACGATGTTAAAAAGATATACATCCATGTATAAATCCTTTAACTGAAAAAAAACCTGTAAAAATATAGAAACTTACCAGTACTTCTATCCTTGACTTCATTAAAGTGTTCGACTCATTTATTTAATCGGGATGCATGTCAATTTGATTAAAAGATGTATCCAAATATTTGAAGCTTGATACTATTGATCAGAAATCCCCATGTATTCTGTTAGAACTGGAATTGTATGTCACCTACTTTATTTGAGCTCTTTATGAATCATTTAAAATTAGCTAAGTGTGCTTCTTAGCTTGCAAATCGTAAGTGTCAAGCCATTTCCAAATTATTTTGACAGCTTGTTATCATATTATGTCGATACATCATTAGATCTGAAGCTGTGAACGCTAAAAAGCTTTGTTTGACCCGTTCATATTAGTTGTATGCCTAACCAAAGTCAATTATTCAGTTTGTGGTAATTTCTATCCGTCAACTTTTTATGTTTATTGATTCGTCATTAAATGAAGTTGTTTGAAAGAACCAACAACCACTGCTGTACCACAGAATATTGACATAGGACAGGTACATGGAGAAAAGAAGGGTTTTATTGTGAGCTGTCAAGCTGGTAAATGTTTATTAATTCTGAAATAAACCTAAAAGAATAGCAATATCAAGATTGTACGAAGGGATCATTTCAGACAAAACTTTTCTATATTAATTGTTGAATGTTGTTAATTGATAGAAAATTAATTCCTTTTTCTTGTTTATATAATTTTCATTATGAGCAAGTCATTGCTCTAAGTAATCAACAGGATAACAAAAGGACAGAAGAACAACTCAATATTCAAGAGTTTCAGTACTGACTTCTGAAATTACCTTTCCTCCCCTAAATCTGACATGTACATATTACGTACAACTTTATTAAATAAGTATTACGCAAATTTATTAAGTTTTATTCAGCCGTTTCAGACATGTTCTGTGGTCTAATAAGAAATATTTTCTGTGGTCCAATAAGAAATATTTTCTGTTACTATATATACTTGTTTATTAAATAGGTACATGTTAATAGTATTGACTTGTCTGCACTACAGTTAGACTAAACAAATGATGTAGCTTGTATATAGAGTTTAATTAGAAATTATATAGAATATTTATCAACATCAAGCTTATGATAGACACTTTATTGTTTTCTATATAAACAAATTAGATCAATACTGCCTATCAGCCGACAATATAATAATAGACTTTGACAAAGTAGTTACAAAATTACATTTTGCCATGTGTAGACTGTATATTTGCATTTCACTAAAATGTTACCACGTTCCAAGCCTAATAATTGTATCTTAGGTACTTCGTACACATTTGGTTGACTGTAATATCTGTTTCATGGATTTGTAATAGATAGCCCCTACCTCGAGCTCTTTTCCCCGATAGTAATATCTGCAAATATGATTTCTACACTAATTAGAACAAGTGATGAATCTGCGTCGATGAACAAGGAACGCGAAGACATCAAGAAACCCTGATTATCTTTATAACCAAAAGATGCCTATGTCGTTAATGCTAGTAACTTATAGAACGTTTAGTGGAAATAAAATGGAAAACGACAACTACAATTTAATGTGTCGAATTCATTTGTTTGTTTTCATGCTGATATCTGGATTAACCTTCGTCTGGACTCAAAGAAATGAAGTATGTCATTTATCATTTGGAAAGTCACATTCCTGTTACCCTCAAGGAAAATTAAGTTATATATTGATGCTAAACCAAGCTATTTATCCCACTTGATTAAGTTGTTGTATATATGAATAAATTCTTTAAATCTTAGTGTTTGGTATAGTGGATTAATGACGGCAGTAATCTAAAAAGGTATCCATATTAGACATAATTGATTGTACTTTTGTTGGTCCCTTATGATCCTTTATCTGAACATTAAAGTTTCCTTGATGACAGTTGACTGCCATCATTATGTTTACTTATACATCCTTACAATGTTCTTACGAGAAGATCAAGTCCTCTATGGGATATTTTTTCTTTATTTTTTCTAATGTAGGTGACTGTCCATAAGTGTTTTACTGTTCAACTTCAGATGGCTATTGATGTTTTTACCTTTAGATGAGTATAGATAAACTGAAATATGTTGCAAACAGAATCGGTACTACGTACTGTGAATATATCGGAAGCAGATTCAGATATATCGTAAAAATATACAAGATGACGAACTGACAATAGCTGAGAAAAAAATAGTACAATCCTACCATGAATTGTAGGGATACCAGCTTGGTCCTAATTGTAAAGTATTGACGGATCAATCTTGTAAGGCCTCTTTATTGCAGACATAAGCAGTGTTAAATAGTTTTGTATACTGATTTATTTGCCCTTATTGTCAATTGAATGATAAAAAGGTCAACTTAAACAACTTATGATGTATAGTTGCGTTAATTTTCAAAATTCACGAAGATGAAAACCTCATTGAAGATACGAATCTTGCAATTTGATAAGCCGACATACGCACGGTTAGAATTGATATTCATCTGTTGCACTTAATACAAAACAGTTTGTTAGCACACATTTATACGATGAAGCATTGGGAACAAATCATTCCAAACAGTTGTGACAAATGTTCTAAGTCAATTTGTGTCAGAGGTCAAACAATCATAGTGTGCATTTCAAGTATTTGTTTTCTAACACCACTGACACGGATTTCGAAAATGAGGACTAGGAGTTTCGTTTGAGATAAAGAAAAATGCCATTACAGCATGTACAACATCGGTTATTATTGAAATAACAGTTTTAATTGTGACTTACATTCAAATAGGTTTCTCATTAGATGTAGCAGCAATCGCTTTTGAAAATTTCGTTCATGAAGGTTTTTGCATATCTAAACCGTCAAAAGTAAGTAGCATTTGATTAAAAATGTGAATTGAATTAATAATATATACTTTTGGAGAGGAAGAGACATTTCATTATTTTCATTAAGTTGTATCTCAATTTTAAACACGTCAACACGGAAGTATACAAATACAAACATTATAACCTGATCGTATAAATGTTTTTTATAGTACATATTAAAATGGAAAATATCATCTTCATAATAAAATCAAGAAACACTTATTCTTGATGCAGTTTATCTAAACACTCGTGTAGCCTGTTAAAGTAATACTCAACCAATTCCATAAATATTCAAATGGGTCACTGAAGAACAGTTGTTTATTTTCAGATTTCTACAAATGTTCTGACATGCCTGAACATTATGTAACCAGACAGGTTTATGTGATTGTTTACATTTTATAAATCTTATTATTGCAAACGTGTGTTTAGATGCATAAAACTGACATTAACTAAATAATGTTTGCAAACAATACTGCAATTTGTTATCCAATGCATTTAGGATTTTCTTAATAATTATACCGAATTGTAAATTTTCATCTAATGTTTTATATTTTTGAATAAATTTATTCTCGGTTAAAGTGCCCTTATATATGAATAATTGGAAATAAATGATTTTTTTTTAGTAAATATGTAGGACTCTAAAGTGCGATAGGGACGCTAAAGTACGATGGTCACTCTAAAGTGCGATGGTTTACTACGCTAAAGTGCGATGGTATACCCTAAAGTGCGATGGTTTTCGCTAAAGTGCGATTCCTACATACGATAAAGTACGATGGTCTGCAATGTACAATTTAATAATGTTTTAACCGACTATTTATTATTTACGCATGAAAATATGTAGATTTATTTTATATCCTGCTTTTTTTTGGAAGCAAACGGATGCATTTGAATCTTTGTTCATGTTGCAGTTTATTTTGCGGTCCCCGTTAAAATGTTGTCGCTTTATTTAAAAGTTTCGTCTGCAAAATAAAGGTACATGTTTTCATGTGTAAATAATAAATTATGGGTTAAAATATTATTCAACTGGACATTGCAGGAAAATATAACATGGATGTGTAGTCGCTACAAAAAAAATGCGAAAATTAAGCTCGGCAAACATCGCCTTTCTCTCTTATTTTAATTAAACGAAAAAATGTTACAAATACCGACAATAATCAAATTTTGTATTTTTTAATTTTAAAGGGATAATTGTAAGGGGAGGTGTTCTCATTAGCGAAAGACTGTGTACGGCAAGCTACACGAATTATAACAATACTTAATACGCACAAAATTCACTTACAAGAAATATATAATATTCTGTGACACCTAAATTACCTTTTTAGCAATTATAACGTCGTCGGTCTTTGATAATCATTCACTTAAGAATACTGTTAAATTATACTGCCTTTCACATATGGTATACACCTTATAATACTAGATTATACAAAGGATTATTTCTGTTAACATTGAGTGTTCTTTAACGGGTTTTTTTATAAAGCCCTCGAACCTTACCTTTTTGGTTCATCGCACTTTAGCGTAATATACCATTGTACTTTAGCGAACAAACAACCATCGCACTTTAGCGTGAGACACCATCGTAGGTTAGCTTATACCATCGCACTTCAGCTTGACCATCGCACTTGAGAGTACCATTGCACTTTAGAGTCCTACAAAGCACGACTAATTAAAAAATAGCATTTATGACATGTTTTGTACTTATTAATATTTTTAGATATCATGTTCAAACGGAAATAACACAAAATGCTCAAAATATCTGCAAAATCAATGCTTTAATATAAATTCATATATGAAACCAAAAATATAACTTGTATATTAGAAAAACAATAACCCACCAGTACCATGCCGAAAAACAGAAATGCTGAATGTTAATATTATGTTATTTATAAAAAAAACTGTTTGTATATGTGTTCTGGCAGAAAAAACATGTAGTTAACAAACATATGAAAACCAAACTTAACCCGTTAGCGTAAGTTAAATATCAATGAAATGGTGAGACAGCTTACCTAATTAACTCAACATACGTTTCATACAGAAAACTTTAAGCAACCGCTATCCAATTTAAATACAATAGTTACACTGTTAGCATATGTTGGTTTCTATTTAGAATATCCGCCAACACCAGCATCCCTGTTTCTGCCAGACATCAAGATGAAAATGATCCTGACTTGAAGAAAGACTGCCACTATCGCTGTATTTTACTGGGTAGAGTTTCACCAGATTTGAACCTTTTTGGATTGTGTTACGTGAATAGTTTGTTGACAAACATTCTTTGTTTTAAATCTATGTACTTAAAATGTCAGGTGTATATGGTTGATTGTGTTAATAAATTCTATTACAGGCCATGGTTGCTTGTAAATTCTGTTGTTGCAGCGAACGAATAAAAAAAAGAGTAAACGATTCTATAAAAAAAACAATCAAAATTATTTTTAATCAATGCTACACTTCTCAGTAATATTGAACACATTATGAAGTTATTGGTGTATTAAATAGATAATACTAGTAAATGCTTCTGAGTAATTATCTTACTTTACTGTGTTCCCTTCTCTGAAGGGTTTTTATCTTACCTTCAAATTTGATTGCATATTAATCAAAGCTAGACACACACTAAAGACCAAAGGATATACAAAATTTGTAGACAGATTCCTATTGATAGAATATGTGTTTCCATCAATATGAATGACAACAATGGTTTTATTTTCATATTGTAATTAACCTATAATGTAGCATTTTTTTTTTACCTAAGATCCGATTGGAAGACTGAAACTTGTCACGCTAAAAATGCAATGCGCTGAAAGATGAGTTATCACTTCCGTAAGGATATAAGATGGCTATTGCTGTTAATTTACAGTTATCATGCACTAACATGTCAACGGTGTGGTTGTGCGTTTGAAAAACCCGCTCCAGTAAGGTATGGTCAATTCTTATCTTAATAAGCAAGGACTTCAATTTACCTTGCCGAAGGTCAGTAGTTCTCCCCGAGATCTCCAGTTTCCTCTACCGATACACATCAACAAATAATGATCTACTATATGTTCAACGCTTGAAAATAATGTTTGCCTCTAGGGAGAGTTCTTGTGAACTTCTGATCCTTATTATTAAAAATAACTGAATATTTGTTATCATTTCAATTTGTTACACTCCAGTAATCCATTTCTTCTGTGATTAATGGTTTTTCAATAGGCTGCAATGCTAAATTCACATTATGTTCTAAACTGTCCCTTACATGAACGAACAGACCGTCCTAATTAAAAAAATAATATAGAAACATAATTGATACTCATGAGAATGCTGTCTATACGAAAATAAACATAAAGCAAATAAAGCAACAATAAATCGTCTTATTTTGATTATTTCCGTCTGAAATATTACCAATATATAAATTTCACAAACATGTCTCTAAAATTTTGTTCTTGTTTGGCTATCTTCATCTGAGCGTCACTGATTAGTCTTATGTAGACGAAACGCGCGTCTGGCGTATTAAATTATAATCCTTGTACCTATGATAACTACCTTCCATTTTTATACAGCTTTCTGTCTTTATGTTATATATACATGACATACAATGTATAACTGTGAGGGATATTTACCAAATTCGTATTACATATTTTATTGTGAACGGTCATGTCGGTAAATTTTGATCAAATCTGAAATAAACCTAAAAAAATAGCGATATGAAGATTGCACGAAGGGGTCATTGCAGACAAAACTTTTCTGATATTAATAGTTGAATGGTGTTCAGTAATAAGAAATTAATCCACTTTCCTTGGTTATATAATATTTCATTAAGTAAGTTACAGGATAACAAAAGGACAGAAGGACAACTTCATATTCAAGAGTTTCAGTACTGACTTCTTAAATTACCTTTCCTCTCTAAAGTTTGACACGTACATATTACGTACAACTTTATCAAATAAGTATTTAACAAATTCATTAAGTTTTATTCAACCGTTTCAGACATGTTCTGTGGTCAAATAAGAAATATTTTCTGTTACTATAAAGTAAAATCACAAACATTCTGTTACTATACTTGTTCATTAACCGGTGTTTCAATGGTTACAGTTGTAGTCTGTTTGGTTTTCTTTCAATTCATTATTTGTTTCAGCTTGTGTTGAATATATATTCTGTTGTTGGTTTTCATGTTTAAATTCTTACAAATTTGTCATGCCGTTGCCGTATAGAGCTTGCTATGTATGTGCAATTTGATCATTGTTGAAAGCATTCGGTGACCTTAAGTTGTTTAAAATGTCTACGTCATTAGGTCTCTAGTGTTACAAGCTTCATACCAAAATTTCTTATTTTATAAAACATTGACATCAATTTTATGGCAGAACAGTCTCCCATGACAATAAAAGCATGTCTCTGAAAGTTGCTGTTTTAGCAAATATTTTCTTCTTGCAAATTCGTGCGTGATTAGAATAGACTTATTGATTACTAAATGTCATGTTTGTTGCATTCAATACATGTCTTAAAATACTGTTTTAAAACCACCCACTATAACGGTATTGACATTGGGTTTGCTACATAATCAGGAAATGATACGAACTTTTCTAAAATTGCTATTCCAATAACTTTTTTTTTATCATAGCCATGCATAGTTATCAATTCTATCAGTTAGATTTATCTTAATCTACAACACCGTGAGCTATTTCTAGACTAAAACAAATTTCAAAATTACCCATTAAATATGAAAGAATGATTAATTCTTTATTTTTAACCCTATAGAATTGTTTCAGGGTTCTTCCTGTTTTTCTCGCTAGATTACTTTAATAAAATCGATATAAATATTCTATTTTTAATTAATTGATTATATTAAGATTGTATCATATTATCTCGCTGTTTATGATATTCATTCACTCCAGGTACTAGTATTTTGATATTCATTATGGATAAAGTAACTCTTGCAAAGAATTTTAAAATTGACAATTTCAATCTATCTAGGGTGGATGACTATCATAATTAACGGGGTAAAGTAGTATAATGAAAGCATTCCAGTATAATAATCCGTATAGATTCAAGCAATAATTTAATCAACGTTCGGCTTATCGAAACATTTATCCAACTGGTCATATTCACATTAAATGCATGGCAAGAGAAAATTATAAAATTAATATAAATATAAATGGGAATGCTTAGATTATCTTATCCATGAAACTAATATCCACAAGGTAATGTTGAATACACAAATGTTGACCATGTATAGCCTTCAACTATGACAAACATAACAAACATTTCGTAGGAAAAACCCACGAAACGGGTCTGATTAACATGGTTTATGCTCAAACTATGAATGAAAAAAAATAGTGCATAAAACATTAAGCACACACATAGTATGGTAGAGTTCAACATGTAAGTGAACTAGCAATCCCCTTCTTAACTGAGAAAGAGAACAAACTATACAAATTTGTATAACATTATTTGACCAGTTAGAATGATACCTACAAAACATTAACAAAATATACAAGAAAACACAGTACCGATCTAAATGATCTCAACAGTTTGTTTAAAACCAGATTCAAATAATAAAAAAACAATGTTTTCTCACACAAACATATCAATAAAGCAATGATTTCACAATGATTTGAATGCTTCTAATGGCAACGCTATTGAAGCGCTGTGTACTTATTTGGTCAAAATTTCTTATCAATTGTTTGCATTACATTATAAAAGATCGACTTTTGATTTTATATTTTGAATACAATTTACAGGAAATAAAGCTACAGAGACACAAATTCCACCACCTTTGATAGAAGTCCTACATGTAGGTTTCCCCTGAAATATTATCTGCTCAGTAGGATGTGCGTCGATTGTGTTTTCATGATTGATCCTTTAATCATGAAAATAAAAACTATACCGTTATAAAATAATAGTGCTGGTGTCCATGTCAAATCTTTATTAAATATTAGACCATTATTGGTTTATTTTATCGTTGGAAATCTCATATTTCACGATCTTTCATTTACCAAAAATCATAAAGAATGAATTAAAATAACAGTTTTGATGATAAATCAACGAACCACATACTGTTATATGGGTATATATAAAAGCAAACGACCGATATAAATTTAGAATACGAAACTACATGCCTAGTTTTACCTTTAGACAAATTGTTTGTATTTCTGCCTACTGAGTTTTCACTTTCATAATACGATGCCATTTTGTTATACAATTTGTTTATTACGGAATTGAGTAGTATCATGAAATAATCAAACCCGTCAACGTTATACAACTCTCGGGAAATAATTCATTGTTTCAAATCTGGTATTTTTTCACAGAAGATGATCCAAATCATAGATAATAAATATGTTCTATTCAACTTTCCGTAAAAGACCATGATTTCGACATCAAATTTTCTTTCGCAAGCTTATGATAATACAGGATAAAGATAACTGGAAATACAGAATCATATTGAAAAGTAAAACAGATAAAAACAATTTCAAGCACCTGACGCCTACGACAAATAAACGTACAAGCAAAGTTGATTAAAAACAATAACAACAAACAACACATGGTGCAAACATATTTGGCAAAGCTAAATTGTGATGGGTTTAAAACAATTTGGTTGCGCATAAACCCCTTTTCTAAACAGAGGATCGGAAAACACATATATCAAAGATAGCAAAGTACAGCTTCGCACTTGATGATCATTTACTGGAAGAAAAAATATAGTATATAATAGCATTTTTTTAAACCTCAATCCTTTTTGGTTGTATCAAAATATCACAGGAAGGAGTAGACTTATTTACGCGAAATCGGTTAACTAATACTGCCTCAGTTTCAGGATATGGCAAAATCAAAGGTACTTTATTCAAATGATTTGCACCACGTGACTTTAATTTGTCCCTTTTGATCAAATTACTTCCCTTAGCTTAAGATTGAAAATATAATTTATTTCAGATTTGCGGATAATCTACTCCTTTTCCGTCATGAATCTAAAACAAATGTATCTTCGAAAACTTCCTTTGGCGGATATTTTCAAAAAATGATGAGTAATTTTAAGGGAAAATGCTTAAAATTTGACTTTTTACGAAATAGGAAGGTTGAAATCATCATGTTTTTAAAAGAATTTGGCCGAAACCTTAGGAAAGCAGGTAAGTTAAAAGTTATTTAACTTTAAAATTCAACCTACACGGTGTTTCCCTATATGCGAATGAATCATGACCAATATCTTCTTGCATATGTATTTCTGTTGTCAATCTTGCTATTTACGATTTTCCGTCATTTTATTTGATCTTCTATAGCAATTATACCATGTTTACGCTTCCGCTTTTTAATCCTAAAAAGGCCGAAAGGTTTCAGATTAGACAATGTCCATTTGTACACGGACAGAAGCCTAAAAACATGTACAATTCGCCTATATGCGAACAAATTGTTCATTCGACATAGGTATTATTTTGAGAAAAAAAGGAAGTATCATCACTATTCATTTACAAAATTTAATTAAACCACGTGTTTCTGTATTTATACATCAAACATTGTAATATAAACAGAATATGTGGTATGATTTTCAATATTACAACTAAATGACACAGAAATTGACAACTACGGATCAACATACGACCTTCATCAATGAACAAAGCCCATACTGCATAGTCAGCTATTAAAAGGCTAAGAAATATCAAATGTAAAACGATTCAAACGAAAAAAGTAACAGCATAATTTTAGAACGAAAAACAAACAAATAACTCAGCAAAAATGACAACATCTAAATTTCAGATAGCTGACATAAAACAGGCACATACATTAAGAATGTTGCGTGTTTAAACATGTTAGCGGGATCCTAGCCCTCCTTTAACCAGCTAGGACAGTGGTGAAGCAGTACAACAAAAGAACGAACTGTAAAAAAAACAGTTCGAAAAGGATTAACTCAGCAGATTTAAATAGAAATACAGCTAAAGAAATAACAAAGTAGATATGGCCAAATACTTGAACATTCAAATAACAAAAATACACTAAGTATAGATCTGAGAGTATTTGCACTTACAACCAGCTAGTTAAAGGAAATGACAAATAATAAAAACATTGATTGATTGATTGATTGTTGGTTGCTTAACGTCCAGTGGCAAATATTTCATGCATATTCAGGACGAGAACAAGTTCACAATAAATACAATAGGTAAGTTGATACAACAAAGGCCATCTGGGATGATGGCAAGGGAAATTTGGACTGCCACTGGAAAATGAGGGCACATTGGATAGGGTAATAATAAAAACACATCATACATCTAAGGCTAGATTATCAATCAGAACACATCCAACATCCAAAGGAATTAGATTAAAGACGTAATAAATAGTCAGAGTAAAACATGACATTGTACAATGACAAACTATAGGTATCGACAGAATGTAGATCAATGAAAAGGCATATGTGTATAAAAACTCTGGTTCAATATTGTATTATGTCTTACACTTTCTGATTAAAAGTTTGTCTTCATGAAATATCCAAAGAGTGGTATTCAGACAAAATAGATAAGATACACCATAGATAAAATTGAGAATAGACATGGGGAATGTCACTTATGGGTCTTTTTTTAACGATAAAAAATATTTTTATTCAATTATTTCCTGATATATAAGTACCTAAGTAGCCCAGGTCGTATACTTGGGGACCCTTGTATTTTAACAGCCTCACTTGACCAGGGAAAATATCCGACTTATGAATCTTCAACATAGTGAGGAAATCCTGCATCTGTAATCTGGCTTCAGCTGGTCCCTACACAACATTACTACTTGTTCAGAGAAACACGGATATCCCATTCAACTAGAAAACAAACTGAAAAGACTATTTTGTAAAAACATATCAGACCAACAAAGTCCAGGGTGTCTGGTAAGGTGTCCTGTCGTCTATGGTGAAAATAATGAAGTGGTAAGATTATAGTTATCATGATGAACTCGTAAATGTTATGTTCATAGATGAGGCTTTGTAAACAATACATTTTACATATGATAAACATGTCATGTACATCAACATTTCAAAATATTTAAGGAATATTTATTAATGAATTCAAACATTTGAAATCAAGATTTTAAGTACATCAACTTACAAATACACAAATACAAATTGAAATATATTTGTGTTTTCAGATAAATGGTGAAATGAATGTTCGTTTGTCAATTAAAATTCCCTTAGTTATTATAAAGTTTTCATTATTGACCCTGTTCGTGAAACAGTATCAGATAGATACATTTGAATTCCTCAATTGTAATCAGACATACAATGTACAGAATAATCCAAAAAGGCTTATTTTGCAGCTTTAATTTGAAATATTAATCGATATGATTCTCAGAATTTTTCAAAATTAACGATCATGTCCAATACAGGGGATGAATAATGATATCTAATTCAAAATATATTTACATTTTCCTCTTGTCTTGAAAATGCTTCAAAGATTTGCAATAAAAAGTACAACAATCAACTTGTTCGTAAACTTAGCGTTACCCTTATTTTCCCAAAGCAGAAATTGTAACTCTTGTATAAGGTTGTTATTTATAATTTACTTTCTTTGAAAATCCAAATACAGCATCAACTAGTGATGCCTATGATATGATGGAAAGTCGTTAATGTCAACTTGCTATGCGTCAACCTTCTAAGAGAGTGAAAAACGTAATCTGGTATTTCAAATGGAATTTTTACGACAACATGTTATATTCAAATTGTTACAAATAGGTTACTTAATGCTGTAACAGTGTTTTATGTTTTATCTCATTCCATAATTATGTTATCATTTGATGTTTGATAACAGTCTACATAGTTCATATGTAGGCGGTTCTATTTGCATTTAAGTAACGTTGAACAACTGAAAAACATATCTAGTACTAACATATGTAATTAACATTTACTTTTTGTCATGTGATACCACAGTCGACAGGATAGTTCGTTTATGGTTTGCATACATCAGCACCCGAAATAACAACCTGTCATGATGGGGAAATTTAGCGTTCAGCCAACTATTATGATATTTAAAGAAATAAGACCGTGAAAACATATCGTTAATGAGTTGATACTATTAGTTACATAATATGCTAGTGACCTAATACGGTATATATGGGGGTCGGTGAATTCAATTTTGGATGAGAGCAAAGCTCGAATCCCCATATGGACTTTACTGACCCCATATATACCGTATTACGTCACTAGCACACTATGTAACTAATTTATCTTACCGACTATCTTAACGTAATCTATCAAAATGAGCAAGTCATCGATACTGTCAGCATTCAGAAGCTAGCTACTTCCATTGATCCTACAAGAACAATAGCCAACGATAACAAAAAAAAGAGGGACGAAAGACACCAAAGGGACAGTCAAACTCATAAATCTAAAACAAACTGACAACGCCATGGCTAAAAATGAAAAAGACAAACAAACAACAGCACACATGACACAACAAAGAAAACTAAAGAATAAACAACACGAACCCCACCAAAGTACTAGGAGTGATCTCAGGTGCTCCGGAAGGGTAAGCAGATCCTACTCCACATGTGGCACCCGTCGTGTTGCTTATGTGATAACAAATCCGGTAAATAGTCTTATTTGGTAGGTCAAATTCATGAAAGGGGAGGGGATTGTAGTTACGACGTAAGGAACATATCTGATATCATTTGTGAAACAATTATTATTCCATAACGGTCAACCAACTCGTGATAGCGTCCGTAAAATTTACGAAGGGATGATTTCAACTTCACCATTTGGAACTCTTGGTTAAATAGCTTCCTTGTCAGCAGCAACCCTCTATCAAGAAAATCATGATAGGAAATGCAAGCACGGGAATATCGTATCAATTGGGAGATGTATACCCCGTATGCAGGTACTGCTGTAATGTAGTTCTTAGAAATGGAAAGTTCACAATTGGAAAGCTGAAATCATCTCTTTTGTCGTAAAGTTAACTTGTTAGGTATAAATGTGTTTAATGAATTTATTTCAATCTTAATCATCAATTTCTTCGTCTGTTGAAACCTTTAGATTTTTTCTCAGTTCCGTTAATTTTTATAAAGGGAAGTAACACCTCTACTAATCGTGTATGAAACAAGCTCCGCCTCTCTACTACCTAATATGGAATATAAAGGGACGTAACACCACTACTAACCGTGTATGAAATAAGCCCCGCCTCCCTACTAACCTAATATCAAATATACACGGTCTTCACGCGGATGCTTTTATGAGACTGTCATCAAAGTGAGAGGTTTAGCGCTATAAAACCAGATTTTATCCACCATTTTTCTACATTTGAAAATGCTTGTACCAAGTCAGGAATATGATAGTTGTTGTCCATTCGTTTTTTATGCGTTTTGTTATTGTGATTTTGCCATGTGATTATGGACTTTCCGAATTGATTTTCCTCTTAGTTCAGTATTTTTGTGATTTTAATTTTTTTTAACCAATCACATTCCTAGAAATGTATAGGAGGTAAGATAAACAGTAATATTATTCAACCAGTTTGTGATGGTGAACATCAAATTCATTTAGTGGTGGTATCAGTTGGTGTTCCGCAAAATTATACTGGGGTTATATGTGAATATGCACGCTAGTTCCGTATCAAAGAAATATATAAAAACGCGGGTAAGATGGAGCAAAAATGCAGTGATATACTCATTCCGGAATTATAAGAGACATTAATGCTCATTTTTGTATTGTTCTTTTCAAAAATATCCTGTTCATTCCCTATTCATTTTAGATCGTCTACTTAGTCAATATATAACATTCACAACTAATAGGAATATTAAATTTAAAGCAAATTAAGTAAGGATTCTTGCACTGTTTTGCTGTTTGCGCTGTTAAATTGTTTTAATACTAAGGCTTTTCTACCTCAGGCATGGATTACCTTAGCTGTATTTGGCAAAACTTTTAGGAATTTTGGTCCATAATGCTCTTCAACGTCGTACTTTATTTGGCCTTTTTAACTTTTTTGGATTCGAGAGTCACTGATGAGTCTTTTGTAAACGAAACGCGCGTCTGGCGTATATAATAAATTTAGTCCTGGTATCTATGATGAGTTTATTTGCGCTGTTGGACAGTTGTCTATCTTTTATTGACGATATTTTCATCTTATCAAAGAAGGACATAATCAAATTTTGCTTAGCACTTTAAAGGGGCACTAGCTGTCAAATTCATGGTCACCGATCTGACTCAAATTCTCGTATTTGATTTATAACAATATAAAACATTTATCCAAACTATCAAAAGTCTAGAATAAACATTTTACAGAGCATGGGGTAGACAATATATAGGTTTGTTTCGTTTGTATGTTAGTCCAGACGCCATCTAATTATATATCGATTTGACCTCAGATGACCATATAAGCGATGTAAACATAAATCATGTAAATAAAGATATGAATAGATTAAACCAACACGTGCAATTGGATTTTATAGGTCTGTTTGATTTTTTTTTTCATAGATTAAAAATAGATGTTTCTCATTGTTTTTAATCGTATAAGAATGATTTTATGTGCATCGAATTTTAATCAAATGATTTACCGTAGTTTCACTTTCATTGTTGACATTCTTTTTCTTTAAATAACCAGTACATGTACAATGCATGCGTTGTCAATCTCTAGCTAGGGGTTAAATTGAAGTTCACATGAATACAGATTTAAAGAGGTCGACTCATTCACTTGCAAGTGAATTTACCAATTATCAATGTTTCTTAGCGTAATTTGACAAAATTGAACCTTTTTGACTGCAAAAAGCGAATTGTAATTTCACTATTTCACTTTCATTATTGATTGAACAGAAAAAAATCAAACTTTAGATTTTTTATATATCTCGTAGCTAGTGCCCCTTTAACGTATAAATGAAACACCAATTATATCAAGAGTCTGGTATGATTGAAGTTTTGATCTCACATTGACAGGTCTATCAGCAAATAAAATTTGCATTTATCTGCTGGGCTAACGAAAGGTTTGCTGTAATGGAAAATAGTTGAATTAGAAACAGTTATTATATATTTCTATCATTAATGGAAGAATCAAGAAACAAAATCCGTTTATTAATAATAAAAAAGAGAGACTATAATGAGGAAGATATGTTCATGTACCAAAACAATGAAATACTGTACTTGTAAGATTTTTAATACAGTAACTGTAATTTAAAATTTTTAATACTGTACTTTAAGATTTTCAATACTGCACATTTAGAATTACATTATTGTACTTTTACATTTTCAATACTGAACTTTCAGTTTTTACAATATTGTACTATATTGTATTTCAGTAGATGCAATATAGATGTAGTACTGTAGTTTCATGTTTGTGAATGGCATTGTTTCCTCTGTCTTAGTTTCACAGCTTTTCTTGTTGATTTTCAAGGTTAATTCGACCTTTTAACATTAATTAACTGTATCGCATAAGAAAAGTATGAATGACTATAAAAGAAATGGCAATATAAATAAAATCCTCCGAAAACAATGGACTTTTTGTTTATCAGGTTACGGATCATTCATTTCTTAAGGATTATAATACATAGCGTATATTTTTCACAATCACCATAAAACTACTTCTAAATCCGTTCATGTCTATATTTTTTTTTAAATCTTGCTTTGTAGGCTGCATTATTATGCTGAAAGCGTGGTACAGCTAGCCATTAATCGGTGATTCAAGTAAATTCCAGGAAGTAAACGTTGATCCGCGAGAGGCTAATAAACTTTTTCAAATGTTGTTTTCAAATTCACAGTTTACAATATCATGACGAACAAAATGTTGAAAGGAAATTAAATCATAAAAGCTTATATTTCTTCATATATCAATGTTTTACATAATCTTTAACATTGCAAGATTTCAATAGCTACTTTGATACACGAGGAAACTTTAAATAACAATGTGCATTGTTATCAAAGGTACCAGGATTATAATTTAATACACCAGACGCGCGTTTCGTCTATATAAGACTCATAAGTGACGATCAGATCAAAAAAGATATAAAGCCAAACAAGTACAAAGTTAAAGAGCATTGATGACTCAAAATTCCACAAAGTTGCCAACTACGTCTAAGGTAATCTATTCCTGGGATAAGAAAATCATGATATCATAATCCAAATCAAAGGGCTGAAAGCTCGTTCAAAGCCAATAACAATAACAAATTTATTGTCTGAAACCAAAGTACGAATCTTTACACAAAATAACACACCATAAGACTAATCAATATAAATAAAGGTAACAGTAGTTAACCGCTGTTCAAAATGTTCAATAGTCATAAATCGATAAAGCAAAGAAAATCTGATATTCATATAATGAAAAGATGATATTTCAATCTTGTAGGATTTTTATCTTTTTTTTTTTTTTTTTTTTTATATATTTCGGAGTTTAGTCTGAAGTCCATTATCACTGAACAATATACATTTTTGTTTCGGTGCCAGATGAAGTACGTCTCCCGGAACAGGTATTTCTTGCTGCATTGAAGACCCATGTCGGTGTTATCTGCACTTTGGTCTGGTTGTTGTCTCTGTGACATATTCCCCATTTCCCTTCTCAATTTTATCAAATTATTTGAAAACTTTCTAAGGTTAAGGGTTTTGTTGTTGATGGTATGCATTTGATAGTCACTGTTAAATTTATTCCAAAATTGTCTAGAATTCCGCAATTTGTATATTGTTAAGTACAGTAGGTTTACTGTTACATGTCATTTGGCTGTAGTATCATTGTGTTGCTTGACGTTTCAGCCTCAATACGTTTAGTTTATTCATGAAGATACATTTCTAGAATTATGAATAGCGTGAGTTTTTTTGCCTTTTCGTTTCACACTATGAAAAGCTATTAACAATAGAATATCCCAAGGTTAATCTGAATGCAAAGATATTGTATATGATACATATTCTGACAAAGTTGACTGTCGTTACGTTAAAGAAATAACGATATATTTTTTGAAGTCAGTATAAGTATATAAAGTTGACTTATAAGCAAATTCAGTTCTGACAAGATGACAGCTGCAGTCTTATAAAAGACCTGAAACTTTTTCAATACCTAGTCTCGTTGATTGGAATTTTCTGTAATTTATATTGCTATTCCAATACTTTTAGAAGAATGGAATGTCTATTTCAGTAGTGCACATATTGTTGGAAGATTTGTTTGTCCATCCCCTCCAGCCTCGATATCATATGTAGTCAATAGGTACAATATGACTGTAATGCTATAATTGAGATATAAACACAGTAGGTTGAGAATGAACAATAAACCAATATGATATAGGACTCGGAAATGCGATGGGGACGCCAAAGAATGATATCTCGCTGTTCGATGGTGGTCCTTTCGCTGATGTGCGATGGTTTAGTTTGAAATTTTTAGATAGGCTACTATTATGAGAGCTTAATTTTATTATAAACACGATAAAGATACCAAACATGTATTATTTTCTCTAGTTGCATTATCAAAATATCTGTGATATACATTATATATTATTATGTGTTTATTTTATGTACTGTATCCTAACAATATTTCGCTTAATTTGTTAGTGCTGACTAACAAAGAATTAATACTGTTTAAAACGAACTTTACTTTGTGTGTGAAAAGAAAATCTCTCGGAACAAGTGTATGAACGACTGCTGTTTTGTCTAAGCTATTTACAAACATATATAAAATACACTACAATATTACAATGAGGACTGGAAATCCAATGGCATTTTTATTCAAACGAATTTAATTCATTTAATTTAAAAAACGAAAATCTGCTTTTCACAAATATGCAAATTCATTTCACCATTCAAAAGAAAAACATATCTGTAATCAAGCGCACTTCAGCGTGGCTATCACCAAGTTCGCATTACAATGCACCTTCGGACTTCAGCATGGCTATCACCAAGTTCGCATCACTATGCACCTTCAGACTTCAGCGTGATAAAAAATGCAATGCCGCGTTCAACCATTGCACATTAGTGTCACCATCGCGGTTCGGGGTATCATCACAGTTTAAAGTCATACATATAACATATTTTCAAAGTCAAACAGACAATTTAATCGATTGATGTAACTTTTGTAACGGCATGTATATGATTCTTGATGACACGTTTATGACCCTTTGCATTGTAATTAAGTTATGAGAGACAACTGACAAACAGCACAAATATAGCTCGTTATATAATTGTTCAAAGAAAGTTTACATGTTTTTGTTTGTCCAGACATGTTATACTACCGAAAAGAAACACCATATGAACAATTAGCAAATATCAGGTTAATTTTTTTTAAATGATTGCTACTGTAGTTTCTGTAATACTATCCACAATAATATCTTGCGTTCAAAAGTTCAGGGGTTTCTAAAGGAGAAATTGAGGCGCCGACTGAAGCTGCCACTTAATGTACTTCTGCTTGTAAAAGGGTGTAGCAGGTATTATTGTTTTTAGATGAAAACTTACTGTTGCAGCATTAAAAGAAAGTTTTGCTAATGCTGCTGATTATAATGAGTGGTTGCATGGTTATCGAATCTTAAATTCACAGACTGTGTTCATGCGTTGATTTATGTTCTTCTGTCAAAAAAAGTTGTATATATTTAATATTGATGGTGATAAAAGTGTTTTTTTTCTATCGCTGCAGTTAATACGGATGCGCCGTCTAGTCAACATTTTGTTTTATAAAGGTAAAACTTATTTCGTGACGAACGGGATATTGATGCTTCATCTGTTGCTACGGAAAATGATTCGACTTTATATATTGTTCATAATTATATATCAGTATATGTTTCTGAATTTGATTGATATTGATCAATTTATGTGATCAGATAGGAGGAAAATTTCGTTATCGTTATTAAGAATAAACGTAGAAAAGCAATTTTCACAAATCGAAAGAGGAGACATCATTACTGCATGCTTTGTCGTGTTAAGAATACATTATATCGTTATTACAAATATCAGGAATGTATTAAGGGAGTTTTCTGATAGATTCGAAAAAGCCTCACACGTTTCAAATTATCACTACTCAGTGGCTGACCTCATATGTGATCATTTCGTGCAATTATAAATGAAAACAAAAACATAGCGGAACTAGCTTTGTTGACATTGAACGATAACTCCACCTGACGTACAGAATAAGAAATGTCAATTCTTCCTACCTTAGGAATTGAAACAAAATATTGAAATCGAGTCTTTTCCTGAATTGTTATGTTATGTTGTATGAACATGACCTACCGAATTAGACTATTTACTGGATTTGTTATCACATAAGCAACACGACGGGTGCCGCATGTGGAGCAGGATCTGCTTACCCTTCCGGAGCACCTGATATCACCCCTAGTTATTTTTGTGGGGTTCGTGTAGTTTATTCTTTAGTTTTCTATGCTGTTGTTTGTTTGTCTTATCATTTTTAGCCATGGCGTTGTCAGTTTGTTTTAGATGGATAAAATATGAGAATGAAAAGAGAGTCAACTATATATACAGCAATCTAACAACAAGAAATACACAAAAATGACTGTAAAGAAACGAAACAGAATCTGGATACTCGACAACAAGATGAGCCAATCTAATTATAATATTATACTTTTTTCCTTAATTTTATATATGTATAGACTTTCGTAGGTTCTTAATTATATCGATATTTTACATATCATTAAGAAAGTACGAAAATCATCAATCATTCTGGTCATGTCCTCAAAATTCAATGTATCTTTAGCAATATAGGTACGTTACGTTTCTATATATATATATACATGGCAATTTGCACTGCCGTATTTTGAATGTGTACGGCACTTACATTTTTACATGAATATAATAATAAGATTTCTGATAAACACCAACAAAACAGTAACATAGCGACGCATACATGTAAAACAAAGTACATCTAGAGTATAGGCTTCTAACATTGTAGGTTTTTTTATATGACCATTCCGAGTTTGTTCCGATTTACCAAATTTGATATTTATGTACAAGGTTCGCAATTTTTGTATAAAAAAAACATTATCGTGTCTGTGTTAAAAAAGTTGTCGGAATGACGAATTACAGACGAATGCATATGGAAAAAATCAATTAAAAGGAGATTTGAGAAAAGAGGTGGGACTAGGTTTTATTCATACTCACGGTATGACAGCTGTATGAGTATACTTAGACTGAGTTTCTAGCAACATTACGGAATATTTTGATATTAATTGTCAGAAAAAAATACTTATAGCAATCATTTCGTTTGAAGATGGGTAATTTACAGAAAATAAAAAAAAATAATAAATGAATACAATTGAAAAGATATTTTTTTAAAAGGTGCACCGAATAACACACGTATAGTAAGCAAATATGGAACGAATAAGTAACAGGGCATCAGTCGAGCACTGAAACGACTATTTACGCCTTAGTATAGGGCTATTTCACCTCTTAGAACCAATATATAGCATCAGAGGCAAGTGAAAAAAAATGGAAAAGATTTGTTTAAAAAGGTACGACCTATAACAAACATATTGAAAGCGAATAAGTAGCAGGTCATCGGTCTAACGCTAAAACTGGTACATACGCGCTTATTGGTATGTTTCACTTTTAAGAACCTATAGCTAACACCAGAGACAAGAAAACAATTGAAAAGATTTGTTTCGTAATAGGTGCAATGTATTTCAACGTATAAGCAAATAAGGAACGAATAAGTAACGGTATCAGTCGAGCGCTGAAACGGGTCCTGTCTCAACTCAGGAGTCTGTAATTAAGTGGTTGTTGTTTGTAAAAGAGTTACATATGTGTTTTTCATTAAATTTTTTTTTTTTTGTTATTTTCTAGTTTGAATTGTGTTACATTTGTCCTTTCGGGACCTTTTATAGTTGTGTATGCGGTAATAATTTAATTTTGGATGTAACGCGTCTTCTGATTGGCTGACGTTATTTTGTTATCACCCAATAGACATAAATTAGTCATGTGATCGTGACTTTATAGTTGTGTATGCGGTATGGGATTTGCTCATTGTTGTAGGCCGTACGGAGACCCATAGTTAATAATTTCCTGTGTCAATTGGTCATTTGTGGAGAATTGTGTTATTTGCAATCATACCACATCTTCCTTTTTTATTAATATATTTTCAAATGAATGACGCAAAAAACGTCGAATATATTTATTTGGTTTTTATTATCTCCATGGTACGTTCTCTCAAATCATTTGAGAATAAACACTGAAAACATTTTTAAACTGACCATGCGCAGATTTATTTTCATATCTACATAAAATACTTGGAATTTTATATCGATTGATTGGTTGAAAAGTCGATCGCGATGTATCTAAAGCGTTTTCACTTGAAGAAAAATCGGTTCATAAAAACATCGGTCTTTTAAAACTACATCTGGAGATGGAATCTTTACGTCCGATTGAAGATCGATCTTTCTCATTTTTGCAATACTAAAGATCGGCGATCTCAGAAATGATCGATCTTTATTGTTAGTGGAAACGGAGTTTTAGATTTCTAATGATTTTAAGTAATTATCATCAAAATAAAAAAGAACAACATTCTTAAACGAAATTAAAATTTATGATACCGGAAGCAAACTTCTGTCTTGTCTTTCAAATATACTTTGATTGAACAATGATATCATATATTTTATCATCACTATTTTAAAAAGAATTTCTGTTCAACACATAAGCACTATGAATAACCTGAAATGAAATGTTCATAGAAGCATTCGTGTGTACATTTGTAAAACGCATTGTTTTCCAACCACCGCATTTATATTACGTGTCTGTGATACTGACTGAAAAATAAGTACTATCATGTGTTGATTAATGTGAATTTATCGTAGTTTAAAACAAACAAACAACAAAACAGCAAATAACGAGAACTGAGTTGTCCCTAATTTGTAAGAATATAGCCTAAACCGGCCGAACGTCTTTCGACGTTGTTTTTAGATTTGGCGCAATGTGTTCCCGCCAATTCAAATTGTTAACCTCTTTTTAGAAATATCTCTTTTTCCATAACGGTGACCCCATCTTTTTATTTCCTTATTTTGTTTAGATATAAACAACGCATATTCTATTGAAGACTCATGGAGAAAATATTGATCAATTTTTTTTTAAACTTAATTTTTTTATAGGTATTTCACAATAAAAAAGGCGGGAAAACCTCTGCTGGTGGACTAGTCCCCGAGGGTATCACCAGCCCAGTGGCCAGTACTTCGGTACTGGCATGAAAATACGGATTTTTTGTGTAATTGGGATTTGCTGTTACAAAATGATGGAAATTGTTATAAATTAAGGAATGTATCTCCCTCATGCAAAGCTCTGATTCCTTTCACGAATTTGGCTATGCTTTTTGGACCTTTTGGATTATAGCTCTTCATCTTTTATATAAGCTTTGAATTTCAAATATTTAGGCCACGGGCGTCACTGGGGAGACATGTACTGTCGAAATGCGCATCTGGTGCAAGAAAATTAGTACCGTTAATTTTGTTACTACCACTGGGTCGATGCCTCTGCTGGTGGACCATTAGTCCCCGAGGGTATCACCAGCCCAGTAGCCAGTACTTCGGTACTGGCATGAAAATACGGATTTTTTGTGTTATTGGGATTTGCTGTTACAAAATGATGGAAATTATTATAAATTAAGGAATGTATCTCCATCATGCAAAGCTCTGATTCCTTTCACGAATTTGGCTATGCTTTTTGGACCTTTTGGATTATAGCTCTTCATCTTTTATATAAGCTTTGGATTTCAAATATTTAGGCCACGGGCGTCACTGGGGAGACATGTATTGTCGAAATGCGCATCTGGTGCAAGAAAATTAGTACCGTTAATATTGTTATAGCAACTTATCATTATTATTTTCCACTCAGAAAATGGTGATATTATTAAAATAGATTGTATTAACAACTAGGTTAACAAAACATGCAAGTTTTTATTGGATACGGACTTTAAAAAAAATATTACACTGCAATTGACTAGAAGTCCCAATTTCCAAATTCTGTGAAAAGAGATGGCGTTTTAAATCGAAAACGAGGTCGGCGACCCCATTTTTTATTTACTTATTCTGAAGCTTTTACCTAGCCTAAAGTAAAAATAAAATATTAAGAAGATATTATTGGTAGATCTGAATAGAAGGATTTGTCTTTAAGGTAATACACACAATTCACTAATGTAAACTAGAGGGCAATGAAGAATCAAGAAAAATAAGTAATGTCTTATTAAATTATATAAAATACATGTAACAGACGATTCAGATAGGAAAACTTGGATCAATTTGTAAAGTCACATTGATGTATCAAATAATACTAAGCGGCTAAGAAAATGAGGCAATCTTATTTAAACCAATTTTTTATGTACATACTTCATGATGCAAAGCAATAGAAAAGTAGTAGCTTTTTCCCATGTCAGCTTTTTCCGATAACATTCAGTATTCATAAAGACTATCTTAAGTTTTTGTTCTAAGGAAATTACTTTTATTTGTAGAACTAATTCGTTAATTGAGAAATTTTGCTTGCATTTTCGTTTCAGTTTTTCCTTGAAGCTGCAATTGAGATATGTATAACAATATTGTTGACTGGATCTATACACCACAATCTTATTCTAATCAACATTAATGCTATAATTATGTGTTATTAAATTAAAAATATGATAATATGATAAAATGTGGATAATAAAGGAATTGTTTAATGACCTTTTCAATATAATTAAATTTAATAGTAAAACATTTAGTCTGTGTTGATGCGAAAAATGTTTAAAAAGAAAACATGTTCAATAATTGTATGTGTCCGGACTGTTTACTGGATTTATCTTCACTAGGATTGACAAAAGCCGAACATTCAAAAGTCGAGTGGGTAAAAGAAATGAAACAGTTGAAGAACTATGTGATGAAACAAACCTACAAAAAATAGCAAAATCCAACTACATATAACATTATGAGGTCAACTGTTGGTGAGGAAGTTGAAACCCTAGTTTCTTTAATAATTTCAAAACTTAGAAACGCCTAATTTTAGAAAGATTAGTTATACATTATGTCAGTACTGTTGTACTGACTTTGAGCTGCTGATATCCTTGGGGATGCTCTTTGTCACTAATTTAGATCTTTGAATATAGATAGTGTTTTATCTGTTTCTTTTAGAAGAAGCGTGCAATCAGATGGGGTTCCTTTCATAATTAAAACTATTCCCTTGTGCTATTTTGTTTACTCTTTAACCAAGTTCTTACCTAACGGTAATTAGCTTTACATTCTGCAATCAGACGACCTACAATTACATCAAAATAACATTAGACGGCAGTGAATATCTTCGACTTAACCTATAATAATCACATTGTTTCATGTCCGTTTGACCATACGAGATCTAAAGGACAGTGAAGGTCGTTAAAAACCTCCGTAGTTGTAATTCCGATTCTTTCCCACGCTTTAATTGGAAACAGAAAGATGTGTGATATATACTATGGTATTACAGCTTTCCTAAAATGTTTCGAAAGCCTCGGAAAAAGCGCTTAATTTTGCAACTGATCTATGATACTTAGTAGAAATTATTAAACATGTTGTTTTTTTATTTTTTTTGTACTCATATTGCAGTTCTAAATTTGTCAAAAAGTGGTCACGATATAGAATAAAAGATTGGATCTATAATTGCATTATATGTTGACAACGACCTCTTAACATATATATATATAATCAATTACTATATGACTCTTTGTGGAACCTACAAATCTGAAAGTGGGTGTAAGAATATAATTTTAATTATAATGTCTTTCTCAAGAACATCCATGAAGTATTTGCGTCATATCACCACCACATTGTTGGCTGCTTTGTCGGCCATTTATGATTTTCTGGTTTATCGATATATCGTTGGAACAGTCTATAGTGAAAAACAAGTTGTTATCACATGCAAGCATTCATACAATGGACTGACAAATGGAATTGTATTACACTGTTTGAAAACATCGCATTATTTACTAATGGATATTTCAGCAAGTTTGCATATAATTGATTTTTACCATTAATTTTCAATATTGATAAAAATAAATTATCAAGTGTTAAATTAACACGGTGTTTACTTCATTTATATTTCGCTTAAAACGTTCACCATAAGGCCTATTATTTAAAAAACAAAATCCATCACGTCATAAGTTTTTTGTTTTTCAATTCATGTTTTTTTAAAAGACAGCTTCATGAAATATATTAGCATACATTTTCTTAAAGGGATGGAATATTAATACCATCAACGAAAGCAATAACTTTGCCACACAAATATTGATGTATAAAACGCCATTTAGAAAAAGATGTAAATCTAGTAAGATAGTTCAATAAAAAATCATGAATACATCCGATGCTAAAGAACGGAAAACAAAAACAGCAAACAAAGTCGTTGCATATGATCATGTACTCAATATAGGTTCTAGTTTTATTAGAATACAATTACAAACTTCTATTTGCTATTCGTCTTTTAACTATTAATAACTTATCTTAATCATAAATGACAAAATATGATAGATCTGAATCAAACGAAACATTATATACGGTTATTTCAATGAAGAATATGATGCCAGAATATTATATCTTTTTTCATTCAGCTCTTTACCTTATTAAGTTTCTGTATAGTGGCATCGTGTGACATTAACATCTCGTCGTCAAAGGAGAAGAAATTGTATTAATAACAGTTAACTGGAAACAAGTACAAAAAGGTAGCTTATCATTTTGGATTTCTAGAACCAGCTGATCGATTGTCAGGAAGGCATTTGACAGACAACATGTTTAAAATGGTGCTTCTTCGTTAACAGATAACACCAAAGCTCTTTTCGATAACCGAATTTTTATTGCGTCTACTCCGAGCTTTTTCGCAGACAACTGTGTTTGGCTTAAACTCTTACTTAAGGTTTTAATATAAACGAAGTTAACGTTATCATTATAAATCAATATATCCCAAACCTTTGTGAAGACATTCATTTTTTGTCTACAAATAGAGCTCTGATTAAATCTCCTTTAATTATTCCATGTTGTGTCTTACTATAAGACATTCAAAAGTTAGTTGTTTGCGTTAACAAATTCATTTATATAGTGTCACTAATGTTAAGAAATTTACTAAGCTATCGATGTCTATTTATGCGTTTTAATGTCTTGTTTAATTTTTTATGTGCCAATTTAGTAAAAAAAACTGTTTTGTTTATTCCGTATCTTTGATTACATCCGTGAAAACATATTTTCTTTTCAATGTTATCCCTTTTTGCACTGAAACAATGTAAACACATATAGACATATTGCTGATTGACGTTTTGATCTTTAACGAGAAGCTTCACAGAAATAAAAGTAGAGAACTTCAGTTTCGTAAGAATTATAGTTTTTTAATTGGAAATGGAAAGCGTTTCAAATGTGCTTTAAGTATGTTTATATGCACTTAATGAATCAAAAGTGAGAATCATATATTGCTGTAATAACGAAGAATTTCTTTTGTTTTTATTTTCAACTTTATCCTAAAGTTATATAAATATGATAGAATACATATTAGAATGAATCCATATACATTGTACTTCTATTTAATGTTGGGAAAAATAGGTTTAAAACATTTTCATACAACTGATTAAAAGACGATAAAAAACAAACAGTTAGGGCGCAGAACAAAAAAAGAGGAATTGAAAACCAATTGTGCAGAGAACAATTGTAGGTAGTTCTACCGAACCACTATGTAGTTCGATACGAAATATATGAATTGAGTTTAAGATGTCATTTCACGTGTCAGATAATATATGTAGCTACCTGTGTGTTAATTTCATGTGTCAGATGATATATGTAGCTACCTGTGTGTTAATTCCAAAAAAATATAGGTTTCTATACACTTCTGTTTGAAACAAGGAAGATAATTTAATACTGCCAGTTTGAATAAAATATCACTCCCGGTATAATATGATTATTTTATTGACACTGATTCCACATATATTTGGTTTTATGTACATTAACATTACATAAGAACAAAAAAGGCTACTATCGGTTCACTCGATGTCACTTTTAGTTAATGTTTTAAAGTATATAATGCAAGAATTTATATGGCTCGTTAATATATAGAAATGAAGTTAAAGGATATAGGTCGGGATTTCATGCATAATGTATGCATGGTATATCTAAATGCAAATCTTTTACTGTACGCTTTTTACCCAAATCAATATGCTACGAGATTATTGATGAAGAATTATTTTTGAATTGATGAAGAATTATTTTTGAATTGGAATCTACATTTAAATGCAAGACATTGACATATAACTAGTTTATTTTACAAATTTTACGCAGATAATATGCTTTACTACTTCCTGGTTCAAGCCAATAAACAGATTTGAAAAAGAAATTTTCTGCAAGAACAAAGGAGTTTCCTGATTGTTCAATTAGGCAGAGTCATAAAAAAAAAACACCAGCAAACTACAAAAATGTTCGAATTTATAGAAATTGAATGTACATTGATATAAAAAAGAAAATGATTTGATACATTTATTGGATACAACGTAATTTTCTTATTTTACCTTTATCATGAACGATCGAAGCCCAACATATGTATGAATACGTTAACATTGGATGGCTACATCATATATGATAAAAAGTCATCTTACGAGATACAAAAATCTTGATAAGGTCAGTTTTGCCTGATAGAGTCGGAACGTAAGTTTTTCAATAAGTTCAAGTGAGAATATAAGCAAGGTTAAGAATAGTCAAACCTCTTTAATTAAGGGCATAGGATACAGTTACAGGGAAGGTTGTGACGTTGCTACCGTAATATATTATTGTTCGCGACGTTAAACTGTGACATATTGGAGAAAGATGCATTTTTTCGAGGGATTTTAATCATTAGCTTGAAAACGAGTACATATACACCTCTTTTTAAAAATGACAAATGATTTGATATTGTATGAAGATTATTTGTTCCAATTTTCACTAAAAATCACAGATGATTTTTTTAAATTAGATAGATATGCAGCCGTTTTTCACTTATATCATGAATTTTTGATAAAAATGAATCATTTTCAAAAAAAATGTAACACAAGTTTAGAGTTAACTTTTGTAAAAAGAGATATTCTATAGCCGAAAGTCGTGGATCGATTAAGCGAAAACAAACCCGGGTCACAAACCAAAACCGAGGGAAACACATCAACTATGAACAAATACAAACAAAACCATACATAGAAACGGACAGTTCGATAACAAAGTGAAGAACTTGATATGATCCTAATCAACGAAACTAAACATATGTTGCTAAATTTTAATAGGATATACATGTGTGCCAATTGAGATAAATTTTGGTTTCATTTCTAGCGAATTAAATACTGTATTGATCCTTCAATAAAAAAAAGTTAATAGAAACATAAAATATTTCTGTTCTTGTTAATGTTTTACTTTTAATGTTATTTTTGTTCAAATGTGAATTGATATTGCGTGTTATTGTCTCGTTTTATTAGGAACGATAGTTATCCTTATTTCAAAATAACGCTAAGTGGTCCTAAAATACAGTTGTACTCTCTTTCTGACATTAAGTGTAAATAATAATCAAAAAATGCAGATTTTGAATGATTAAGATCAAGTTTGACTAATAAAATACGAAAGGTTTTATTAATAAAAAAAGATAAGGCAAATGTGTCTTAATAATAACCTAATATCATAGATTGCATTAACTACTTAAGTTCACTTTGTGTCAAATATAAAGTACCAACTTTGTTATTAAATTGTATGGGTATTAGCGAGGAAAATATAATTTCACAAGGCATAAAAAAATTATCTTTAACATGCCAACTTCTATGTTTTTGTAAAAACTATCAACACAAGTTCCTGCATTCCTAAACAGATTTCGTTTGTAAATGTACTTTTGTCATTGAGTTAAACATTATTTGTAAAGTTATTTATAATCAATGTATATACATTTGTTATATAATTTTTGTTTAAATTGTTAAGTTAATAAACAGCTTGAAAATATCATAGTTTGTCGTATGATAATAATACAGATTCTTTTTTATTGTGTGAAACCCATCATGCAAGGTTCTATGCCTTACCATTTGACAAATTCAATAAAACAATTGGTACAGAAAACCTTGTAAGAAGTCAGAGTGACGTTCAAATATATCATTACTGAGAAAAATAATTGCCGCATATTAGTTTCTCCATTGCTAAATTTGTAATTAGGAAGAAAACAATACTGCAACTGTCTCTAAATTCTTTATGAAAAAACGTTTAGCTATATCCTGTTACTAGAGGAAAGATCCATTGTTAGTGATTCGCGGATTATACTTTAAAAAGCGCCTACTGGTACGTTTGGTGTTACCTAATGTGTTTTTACTTTTAACTAGATTATGGTTAAACCAAGGACTCAACATTTAACAAATGTTATGGTTTAATTAGTAAAAACTAATACACACATACCTTATGATAATAAGATAGAGAAATTAGATATAACTATCAAAACAAACAACAGGAAAAGGTTATACAAAAGTCTTAGCAGTCAATACGCAGTTCTCATTAGGTTGAATTATGTATTAAAGAACAAGAGAAACATTCTGTGTAGAGTGATGTGATATACTGACTGTCAATATAATGACAAATAGCAAGTCCTAAGGCGTAAGATATATACACATTGGTGCGTTTGGTGTTCTATAATGTAATCAACCTACCGCTGTAGAAGACGAAACCTATGTTCTTGTACATTACCAAAATGTGCCCGAGTGATCCTTATAACTTATTACATTGAGACAGACGAGTACAACAGAGACGGAGGTATTTAGCAATAGAACATTGTCTATTCAATATGTCAAGCTCCAAAAATCTAAGTCTAAAAGTTGCAATTGAGTTTTATAGAGATTATAACAATATATATGACAAATTTTCTTATTTGATCTCCTTTTTCATTTGTCTAATCGAAAAAAAAAGGTTGAGTGTTGAGTATTTTGATAAACTACTAGCATTTAAATTTACAACCTACGACTACATTTACCGCACATGTGACTGTGCCTGTCTGAAATTTGAAACTTAATCACATATATTGTGACGTTAATATATATCATTACTAACAGTGAAGAGTGCTGTAAATGATTTTGTCCTTTGTTACATAAGAAACCAGGAAGAATACATTAAAACAAAGAAACCGTTAATCGCTTGAACTACCTCTGTTAAGGCTAAATGCTCTTCCACTTCGTACTTTGTTTGGCCTTTTTAACTTTTTTGGATTCGAGCGTCACTGATGAGTCTTTTGTAGACGAGGCGCGCGTCTGGCGTATATACTAAATTTGGTCCTGGTATCTATGATGAGTTTATTTACAACCACTGGGTTGATGCCACTGCTGGTGGAGATTTATTCCCCCGAGGGTATCACAAGCTCAGTAGTCAGCACTTTTTGTGTTGACATGAATTGTCATTGATATGGTTATATTTATAAATTTACTGTTTACAAATTTTTGAATTTTAGATTTACTTAGGCTTTTCTACCTCCGGCATAGTTTACATTTGCTGTATTTGGAAAGCTTTAAGGAATTTTGATCCTCAATGCTCTTCGACTTCGTACTTTGTTAGGCCTTTCTAATTTTTTTGGATCGATCGTCACTGATGAGTCTTTCGTAGACGAGGCGTGCGTATGGCGTATATACTAAATTTGGTCCTGGTATCTATAATGAGTTTATTTATCTAAATCGCAATTAGTGTCCCTTTCAGTCTGAGTGCAAAACGTTTACAGTTATATGCTGTAAACTGAGCAAGTAATTATTTTCCATTTAAGTATCTACTGTTAATGTCTTTAGCGAATGAGACTGTCTTTATTTCTGTAAAACGTGATTACTTTAAGAATTGGATATATGCTTTGATATGAATGATTATCGCTAATGTGTTTTATTATTTCTACCAGTTTTCAAGTTTACTTAGAATTAGATTAGGGTTACTGAACACAGATACACATCACTTGGATTCAATTAGTCAAAACATATCTTGATGCAATAAGATGGAGGAATGAGATATATCTATAAATTAACGCAACAAGAAAGGGCTTCATAACACTCCAATCGGTCGATAACAACACTCACTAGTCTTAATGATTTATCTAACAACAAGAAAAACATTCAGCGTAGGGTTATTTAACATACTGACTGTCAACAAATGACAAATACCAAGTCCCAAGGTAGTAAAAGAATAAATGAGTAAGGAAATTTAGTAAAACTGAACTTTCAAAATGATATGATGAAACATCAAAATGAATAGTATCAAACAGTGATTCTAAATGTTAAAACCTCCCAAGATATTTAATGGATAGAAAAGCCTGGTCCCCTTTGAATACTCGGAAACGTCATGTTACCTTTAACCTTTTTCATACTCGATATCTTAATGTGCTGCAAAAGAAAACGTAGTATATAGCTCAACTCACTAGGGACATGTTTTTGCAGTCTAAATATTTTAAGATATCGAAAAATTCATATACTTTCTAAATTTGCTGATTGAATTTTACTCCAGAATGTGACAATTTTGTAATCTTCGTTGTGATTCACAGCAGAATAAAAAAAGTCCTTAAACAAGAAGCTTATCTCTACTTTGGTCCTTGATTTCAGGAAAGCGTTCGACTTATTAATGTGAGCGGCGATATAAGTGATATGATTGAAACGATAAAAAAAACCATGTATGCAAATCTACGAAGCTGTAAGATATTGAACAGAAATGTACATGGATTACTGAAGAATGGGACGTACATGTCATGTACCTTGTTCTTTATGAATCATTAAGAAGTAATTTAGTGTTAATCTTTTCAGTCATATCATTTCAAAATAATTGATTTTTACAACAATTTATAGTACTATGTTGATACACAACTCTTCCATTGTAGGCGGTAGATTGAGCACTCAAAAAAAGTATGACCAAACCATATCATTTATGTCCCTTTCAGAAGTTGGAAATTAGGTTGTTCGTCATTTTTGGTTTGGTTGTTTAGTTTAGTTGTTTAAATTTATTTACGTATTGTTATGACGAGGCGTTTCTAAACATACCATACAGTGTGTGTTTTACTTACTGGTGAAGGCCGCTCTGTGCCCTATAATTGATTAGAAGTTAACGTTTTTTGTGAATACCTTGATCCTTGCTGCAAACGCAGTTGCGATCATGTCTAACCTCTCTGTAGAACAGTCGGATTAATCTCTCATATGACTGAGTCAAAGAACTGTTCTGATGTAAACGTTTTGACTCAGTTCTAGCTTATACTGTTGTAAAACACTCTTGTCAAGATGAATAACAGTAGTTAATCGAAGTTGAAACCTCATGAGTCAAGAAGAGGACAAATCATTGTAACATCTAGATACTAAGGGAATTCTCAGATACTTTTGGGGTCACTGTATACTCGATTAACATATTCAATTGTTCACCTTTAGACGTTTTTATCACTTTTGTAGTCTGAAACTATTAAATCTGAGTAAATTAAAGCTAACTGACGTTTGATATATATGTAAGCCTCAAATCTATGTCCTTCCACCAAATCTATGTCCTTTTTAATATTGCGTCATAAACGTTCCAAATCTATGTCCTGTATTGTCTCACATCTATGTCCTTTATTTACTCAAATCTATGGCCATTTTTGGCTCAAATCTATGTCCTTTCATTGACGTAAAACATAACAAAACGTCATCAAGTAAACAATGAAAAGTTAACAATTACAGGTGTAAGTACGGCCTGTAACACGGAGCATTTGAACAAGTGGTTTATATGACAAAAGCAGGATTAACATTTTATCTATTAATACACATGGTTTAAAACTGCTTTATATTTTGTTTTTTTTTAAACTGGAGGAAAATCTGTTATGAATAGTGGACTGATGGAATATTTTCAAATACGTCAACTAGAGATTTATCCTCTTGAAATGTTTTCTAACAATTATCGGGATATCTTTACTTACTCCTACTTTTTGGGAATATTTAAGTTCAAAACAAATCCAGCCATGAACAAAGGGACTGCAGTGTTTACATCTGGTTTCTGGAGAGAAGGAATTTGCCGAAACATAAAGAATGATTCTTTTCGGGGAAAGATTTTTGTTATTAAAGACATAATTACAAGTTTTACATTTGAACTAAATAGATATCAGATAATACCAAACAATTGATATATGCTTTATTGTGATTTACAAATATTTTATTATAGAGCACGTAACTTTTATTTTTAGCAATTCAGAATGATTTTATTGATATTTAAAGTAACATATGATAGATAAAGTGGTATGAATGTCAATTTAACAGCAATATCAAAAAATTTAGAGACAATTGAAGTACGCTGAAGTTGCATACAAATAGTCATTCTTTACTGTCTTTTTAGTAAAAAAAAGTATGTGTAGTTTAATTATTGAAGACGGCATACAATAATAACACACACATGTAAAGATTTTAACTACAAACATGGAGAGATTACTTTATAAAACAAAAATCATACAAGTCCGTACTTAAAAAACAATGTTTTAAATCAGGGACTTTCTTAGTCCCTGTTTAAATACAAGCGAAATAATCTAGCTAGATTTACTTATACTTGAGCTCTTGTACACACAGGGAGAACACATACCAATAAATTAATATTGAACTATGGGAAATGACTTAATAAATAAAAAACCTATAAGGTCGAAATTATTAGACGGGTATAAATTTGCGCATGGCTGAAAAAGAATTAAAACTTTACACAGTTTTAAAGCCTTATCTTTTATAACGGACATAGGTTTTAGAAAAAACGTCACGATTAAAAATCGGCCACAGATTTGAGGCCAAATTATTTTTTAAGGACATAGATTTGTGAATGATGTCATGATAAAAAATCGACCACAGATTTGAGGCCAAAAAATTTGTTATGGACATAGATTAGCGATTGACGTCACGATGGGGCATAGATTTGAGAAACGGACACAGATTTGAGGTTGTACACAGATCTGAGGTTTACATATATCAAGGAATGTAAATCAAAATACAACGGGATAAAGTCAATTATTTCAAACAAACAAAAAATGAGTAAAAATCTCAGAAGAGATTATTAAATAAACAACAACTCATGATCACAGGTTTTCCGTAACATTTTTATTCAAATCATCTCATGAATTTGTCATATATACATGTATATATAAGATTTGTTTAAGGAACAACTCTACCAGTCCTTACTTTATTTCTTAAGTCTACGTATACAGCAAGATATCTTTTGCATATATATTCCGATGCTCTAAATCATGCAAATATGTGTATCTACAAAGATCACAATATAAATAAAACATACAAACAAGTGACTCATCAGTAACAATATAAAAGGATTTAATTGCGTACCCCGACACGCGTTTGTCCATAAATGACTCGTCAATATTGATCGAATCAAAGAACTCCATCAGGAACAAACATTTCAAGTTCATGAACATTATTTGAACAAAACAAAAAAATCTCCCTTTATGTCAGCTGTGGAATATTGTCCTGAAGTGGAGTGAAGATCGCTTTATTTTTCTAGCTAGGGGAATTCCAGATTTAAACTCGTCAACCGTGATCTTATATGCTGTCATTCTCAGTTTTAAATTCGTCGTCTTTAGTGTCAGGAATATATAGTTGTTTTTTTCTATACAGTCTTTTACGGATAAGAGTTGCTAGTATAATCTAAAATATTTTAAAAGATGTGCTTTGAGTGCCAATGAGACAACTCTCCATCAAAGTCACAATATGGAAAAGAAAAGCCATAATAGTTCAAAGTATGGTCTTCATCACGGAGCCTTGGCTCACACCGACAATTATGCTATAAATGGCCGCAAAATATGACTAGACAGTGTAAAATCATTCAGGAAAACCAACGACATAATCTTTATAAAAAAAGAGAAACATTTTAAAACAAACATCTCCAAATGACAACTACTGAACATCAACTCCCTGACTTAGGACAGGTGCAAATAAATGCAGCGGGGTTTGACGTTTAAATAGGTACCAACATTCACCACTACCTGAAACAATAGACTAAGTAAAACATCACAACATAGAAGGACACACTATAAAATATCAATTGAAATGGCTTAGCTCAATCAAAGGACATATAAACACAAGTGAACATGCACTGAACGAAGAAATTTGATTTATAACACAATGTTAATACACAATCAATAAAATAAAGAGTGAATAAATAAAGGCAACATAAGTATACAGCTGTTAAATGATTACAGATAGTAAACGATAACCTGAAACAAATAATGCATATTTAGATTTTGATGATTAAGAAATCTTGCAATAACAAGATTTTCGCATTGTTAATTTTTCATTTTGTTTTTATGTATTTTTTTTTTATTTATTTTCTTTTTTTTGGGGGGGGGGGATATGTTACTCATTCTTGATACGTTTTGTGAAGAAATTTTTGTTTGACTAATCGTCATTAACTTGTATTGTCATGTTATTATTTGTTTTTATTCGACTGATGACTTTCGGTTTCCCCTTTGGTAGATGGTATTTTTTGGTTTTTCACTGCTGATGGCCTTATCGACAAATTCGTAATATTCTGACAAGGTCATTTTCACAGAGGTGTATTGTGTTCTAGCAAACGTTTATAAACTCATATATTTGCTAAAATTTTTACTGAATACCGTCAATTGGGAAAGTTTGGCGTCGGGATGTTTAGGCGGTTTACTCTAAAAAGGCATGTGTTTCATTTTCGTGTCAGTAATTTTTGGTGCTTTGTCCAATTAATATGTTTAATTTTGGAACAATAGTTATTCTGTATAACGTGGATTAATGCTGAAATAAAACTTTTTAAAAAGATTCTTTATCTTTTACAAATATTAAGAATTTAAATCCTTATGCCTCTGGTAGTGCATGTTAATTGATTAACGATAAAAGGATTACAATACGGTTTGATGTTCTAATTACCAATAACAGCGGCTGCTCATCAGCAGTATCTTGGCATATCTATAACATGGGTGTATAAATTCATGTAGTGTTTTCTCTAAAATTTAAGAAAAATTGACAATTAAGTTAATATTAAATAGTATCAAAGTAGTTATGGCTATGTATAGAATTGTAGGATATATATATATATATATATATATATATATATATATATAGATTGCCTAACAATGTAATTTTAACACACCAAAAGCTGCAAAAGTTTCTTATCATCTACATCCGATTTCACCTGGATAGATGCACGCTTGATAAAGCTAGTTGGTCTAGCGAAATATTGCGTTTATTTTCATCATTTTGTAAATATTTTAAACATTCTTATATTTACATACTAAATAGTGTGTTAAAATTACATTGTTAGGCAATCTATAATTTTATTTGTGTAACTGAATTAATCTCTGTACTGATTAATCCACACTCCCATAGATTTGTATGTCATGTGCTGCTATTTATAGGCACTTATATATATACAAGTTCAAAGTACTTATGTTGGTCATGTTGGTCCCTTATGATCTTTTATCTGAACATTAAAGTTCCCTTTACGACAGTTTACTGCCATCATTATGTTTACTGTTACACACTTACAATGTTGTTACGAAAATATATAGTCTTCTATAGAAATTTTTACTCTATCTTTTGAACTGTCCATAAATGTGTAAATGGTCAACATTAGCTGGCTATTGATCTGTTTTACTAGTTTAATAATGAGAAGATTTTTCTCAAACTGAAATATGATGAAAACAGAACTGCCACTAATATAGGGATATTTCCCGGATGTTGTTTCAGACATAAAGTGAACATATAGATTTCAAAACCCGTTTTAATTCTGCATGGTTTGTTAAATAGCACTAATAGTAGGAACTCTAACTTCATCAATCTCAGTAGGATCTTGTCTTCCGACACGATTATTGTCTTATCGATATAATGAAAAAAATGTCTTTGATTCCAAAGGCCAAGCATGAGATGGGTTCATTTTGGTTTTAAATTGCACGAACTTAGTGCAAACTACATTCATCTGTAAAGTTTGTTTTTTTTTTTTTTTTTTTTTTTTTTTTTTAGCTGATGATAATGTAATTTCATACTGACAATCTTGAAAACAAAATGCTACACTCAAACCAAAAAGTAAATCGATGAAGATATAACAGGAAAATCTCATGATAGATACGAATCTTACATTTGGTACGACGCAATTTGAAACAGGTGATCAAAATCATTGTGAGCATTTCAATTATTTGTATTCAAACACTGCTGACATAAAATGTGAAAACGGGAACTCGAAATTTTGTTTAAGATAATTGACAATTCCATTACATACATTGATTTATATAGAAATAACAGTCTTAATATTGAACTAAAGTCCAATAGATTCCTTATTTATATGTAGCAGCAAATCGCTATTGAGAAACTCCATCGATTTTTTTTTTTTTTTTTTTTTTTTTTATGGTTCTTGCCTACTTGAACCGTCGAAAGTAAGTAACAGTTGATAAAAAATGTGCATTTAATAAAATATAGATACTATGTGAGGGGAAAGAAACATTTAATTATTTTTCAATCAAGTCAAACACAGTAGTTTAAATGACCAAAAATATCAAAAACAGAACGTTTGCATTTAATTTTATAGTGCATTTTAAAACGGCAAACCATCATCTACATATTAAAATCAATCAATACTTATTCATAGATTTATGTGACCTGTTTGATATACAATTATTCGTATAGTCTGGTCAAAATACGATGAATTTATAATAAAAGCAACAATTATTATATCTTCAATAAATATTCAAATGAGGTAGTATAGAACAATGGTTTTTTATCATATTCCCACAATGTTATGACATACTTGAACATGCTGTAACCAGACAGTTTAATGTGCTTTCTTCTATTTCATATGGTTAATTATTGGAAACGTGTGTTTAGATGCATAAAATTAGCATTAACTAGATAATATTCGCAAATAATATTTCAATTTGCTTTTTAATGTCCTAATTAAACCTAAGGGTGAATTTTTTATCTTATGTTTTATATTGTATATTAAATGTAACTTATTCAATCATCAGCATTTATGGAATGTTTTCTACTTAAAAATATTTTTAATATCGTGTTTAGAGGGAAATAACCCAAAGGTTCTAAATATCTGCGAAATCATTGACGAAAACTAAATTTACATAGGATATGTGCATGTATCAAAATCAGAAATTTGTATATTAAAACGAAAAAAAAATAAAATCGACGCCATGCCAACCAACAAGAATGCTCAATGTTTTGTTTATGTTGTTTATAGAATACATACAATTGAGAATTGTAATGGAGAATATGTCAAAGAGACATCAAGGATCAGACAACAGTTTGTATATGTGTTCTTTCAAATTTAAAAGGAATTTAATGAACAGATGAACACTAATTTTATGCTGGCAGCGTGGTGGGTATAGTTGAGTTCATAAACGCAACCAAAAATAGCATAGGAATTATGTAACAAAATATATATTTCTTTATTTTGAAACCATAGAAGAAATGGAATCTTAATATCATAAGGTTTCAATTTTTTTCTTTAATCTTTCTGTAAGAATCGCGTGTTTCATCAAATTTTTGTTTTCTCTTTTTCACTACATGTCGCATTTTTGTAACATACATATAATCATATGATAGTTGTAATCAAATCCCATAGGCACCAAGTATAACATTTGGTATGCTGATACGCGTTTTCTGTACGACACCGAAATCAAACAAGTGAAACATGCCAATAATTTGAATCAATTAACACTGTTTCAACAAAAACAGAAATGTCATATTCTAGTAAAATATCAATGAAATCAGGAGACCGTTCCCTTATTTAACAAAATTTTACGAAAGAAAAATTGAAGCATCCATTTTTCAACTACAATCGCTATTCACACTTTTAGTACCTGTCGCTTTCGCTTTAAATCATCCGCTAACACCACAATCCCTATCTCTGGCAAACATCCAGAGGACCATTTTCCTCCGGTTGAAAGAAAACTGTCCCTATCACTGTATTTTGCTCAGTGGGTTATCACCAGATTTATAAAAGAGGGACGAAAGATACCAGAGGGACAGTCAAACTCATAAATCGAAAATAAACTGACAACGACATGGCTAAAAATGAAAAAAGACAAACAGACAAACAACAGTACACATGACACAAAATAGAAAACTAAAGAACAAACAACTAGGGGTGATCTCATGTGCTCCGGAAGGGTAAGCAGATCCTGCTCCACATGTGGCGCTCGTCGTGTTACTTATGTGATAATAAATGCGGTATATAGTCTAATTCGGTAGGTCACATTCATGAAAGGGAAGGAGATTGTAGTTACGACATAAGGAACATATCCGACATCATCTGTGAAACGGTTATTCTATAACGGTCAACGATCTCGTGATGGCGTCCGTAAAATTTACGAAGGAATGATTTTAACTTCACCATTTGAAACTCTTGGTAACCTTCGGGATTGTGTTACAATTTGTAAATAATTGTAATTCTTTGTTTTAAATCCGTCTATTTAAATGTCAGAAGTAAATGGTTTATTGTCTTTATATAGCCTATCACAGACAAGAGTTGCTTGTCTTTTCTGTTGGTAAGGTCTTTGAAACACAGGGTAAGAATCCTTCCACTTCTGATCAATTGCATGCCGAAATTATTCACGTTTTCCATTCAGTTTACATTTGAGGCTGATATAGATATTTAATATCTTAACATTAATGAATTCTTGCAATAATTGATTATTATCTGTAGTAAACACTTTTTAATCGCTGATCATTTCCAAATTCGATACAGAGAAAATATCATACAAATTCTTGTGAAAACACATTTGAAATCATATCATTTTTGCAACAAAGACAGTACATGAAATGTCTGAATATATTCAAATTGATGAGATGTATTATTTCCAATGAAACAACTATTTAAAAGAGTTAAAATGAAGTAGTGGTCAGTAAGGATAAGCAATTCAAACTAAAACGTTAGACCGGTAACTGATTGATTTATAACAAGACCGTTCACAAAAAACAATCAACACATACATGATCCAACGACAACCACTGTACTACAGGCTCCTTACCTGAGACTGTCACATCAAAAAATGTAAAGGAGTTAAACTTATTTTTGAGATTTCAACCCTTTATCTTTAAAACAACTGAAACACACATAAATACTAACGGTATCCATAATATCAGTACTGTCTATTGGGTCATTGCAGTCAAAATGTTTCCGATGTTAATAGTTGATTGGTGTTCACTGACTGCTGAAATAACATTTCATCTCTCTAGTCTGAAACGTACATATAACATACATGTTTATTAAATCAACTATAACGTACATTTATTAATTTTATTTAGCAGTTTTCACACATATTCTGTGGTCAAATGACAAATATTTTCTGTCACTATTATTTTTCCTTTAAGCTGTATTATTTATAAATATTGATTCGTGCATTTACCAACACTAACTATATGATGTAAATTTTATTAAGAGATATTGTTACAAATTATATAGAATAAATGAAAAAAATATACACAACAAGCTTTGAATTGACACTTTATTTTTCTCCATATAAACTAAACAGATTACTCTGTCTATCAACCGACACTACACTAACAATTGATTGTATATCCGTTAGAGAGTACAAGTTTTGTTTATTAAACATGTTGAACTTTGTGTCCGTGGAGCCAAAACACAGAATAGTGGTGTTTTATTCCATTGAAGTTAATATAACTTCTGAATCAAACATGGTTATATGAACTTCTTTTTTTTATTCCATAATGGAATTTTAAGAATATTCTTTGAATATTTTATATTTAAGAAAGGTAATGGCAATAAACAAACTCATCATTGGCACCAGGATTACATTTTGTATAAGAGATTTAAATTTCAGTAGGTCATGGTTCCGATAAAGGTTATATAACTTCCAAATAAAACATGTTATACTAGTATGAACTTATTTTATTTGCCGACTTGTTTCTTTGTTATTATGAGGCTGACTTCATGCAGGAACTTCTTAGGAAGAAAGAAAAGACGTTAGCAATATCCTTTAACTCTACTTTTCGCTATATAGATGATGTTCTTTCACTAAATAATTCAAAATTTGGTGACTATGTGGAACGCATCTATCCAATCGAGCTAGAGATAAAGAATACTACAGATACAGTTAAGTCGGCCTCATATCTTGACTTACATCTAGAAATTGACAATGAGAGTCGGTTGAAAACAAAACTTTACGACAAAAAAGATGATTTCAGCTTTCCTATTGTGAACTTTCAATTTCTAAGTAGCAACATTCCAGCAGCACCTGCATACGGGGTATATATCTCCCAATTGAAACGATATTCCCGTGCTTGCATTTCCTATCATGATTTTCTTGATAGAGGAGTGCTGCTCACAAGGAAGCTATTAAACCAAGAGGTCCAAACGGTGAAGTTGAAATCATCCCTTCGTAAATTTTACGGACGCCATCACGAGTTGGTTGACCGTTATGGAATAACCGTTTCATAAATAATATCGGATATGTTCCTTACGTCGTAACTACAATCCCCTTCCCTTTCTTAAATGTGACCTACCGAATTAGACTATTTACCGCATTTGTTATCACATAAGCAACACAACGGGTGCCGCATGTGGAGCAGGATCTGCTTACCCTTCCGGAGCACCTGAGATCACCCCTAGTTTTTTGGTTGGGTTTGTGTTGTTTATTCTTTAGTTTTCTATGTTGTGTCGTGTGTGTTGTTGTTTGTTTGTCTTTTTCATTTTTAGCCATGGCGTTGTCAGTTTGTTTTAGATTTACGAGTTTCACTGTCCCTTTAGTATCGTTCGTCCCTCTTTTATTCCATAATGAAATTTTATTAATATTCTTTAATTATTTTATATTTAAGATAATGTCAATAAATAAACTCATTATAGATACCAGGATTACATTTTGTATAAGAGATCTAACTTTGAGTTTGCCATGTTTCCCTGAGGTGTAGTACCACCAAATCATGGTACGTCACATCCGCTTGTATACGAAAATAGGTTGAATAAAAATATTCCCTTGAATTTGAAAGTTGTGGGTAATTAGTTCTACATTTTATTGCAGTAAAACATTTCTGTTTCATAGACATATGTCTTGGGTATTTCAAATCACTATTATTTTTTTTATTTGGGGTTTCTATAGTATTACACCTTGAACACAGATTAGATAAAGAGAAATTTAATTGGTTAACTTCATAATTTATTTTATTATTGTATTGTATGCAATGAAATGTGATGTAAAATTTTTTCTATAGTACTGGATAGGATTATACTTTTCTCATGCCAAGTATTTTTTTATTGGAAAGGTAACTTCTGCACAATTTTTTTTGAACTACATGTATTTTAAAGTGCAAATTTAACAAAGACTAATAGGGGGAAATCAATGCTAGTATTACACCATGAAAAATTCAACCAGACTGGAACATAAAACAGAATAGGTAAGAATTCTTAAAATATTGATCTTACTTAGCGTAAAGACTAAGATAAACCATGGGAAATTGCTAATTGGTTGTATAAAACAGCACTTATCAACAAAAGAAATGATTTCAATTTTTTTTTATTGTGCACTTTCCTTTACATTAACCATAAAATAATTTAAGTAACACATGCATATGAAATACATTGTATGTATACATTGTATACTTATTGACTGGGTATGAGGGGGATAGTAATTTTATGTCCCCGAAGTGCAACTACTGTCCTGAGGCGTAGCCGAGGGCAATAGTTGTATCCGAGGGGACAATAAACTTACTATTCCACGAAAATCTAGAAGTTAGTGTTTTATTATATCAAAAAAGCCAACAAACAATAAAACAATCACCATATAAAAAATAAAAATCCAACCGTTCACTTCAAAGATATTCTAAAATGATAAGACTGCGTCTTGCACTGTAGTCAACCCTAGATACAATCGGTAAAACACGACGTCGTTACTCCTGCGGTATTTTTAAAGTCCTCTAATTCAAAAGCTGCATTGAAAACTCTGCGAAATATAATGAAGCTTGTGATCAAACAATTTCATCGAGGTCAAATAGTTGGAAATTATTGACCGGCACATTAGTTCAACGCTTGCAGTTTGAAAAAATATTGTGAACTTATTCTATATAGAAAATGTTAACTGAGGTAAAATAAATATAGATATTACATCTCTTCTTTACTATGGTGTTTTCTGTTGTATTCAACTAATGACTTTCTATTTCCTCCCTAGTATTGTTTCATTTTTTTATAGTTTCACATCTGACAACCCTATTGAAAAATATGAAATATTTAGACCACAACATTTTTGTAGGGGTTTACTGTGTTTCAAAATACGTTACTAACCTCATTTCTTAGATGAAGGTCACATGATATCACACTAGAAAATAAACGTTACATTATCAATTCAAATAACTATCATACTTTATTTAAATCCTATGTACAGCTCAACAGTTTAAGTATATATTTGTCATGTAACAACGTTTTTATTTAAATTAAAGTTAAACTGTAGAATTATTCGTTTCCGTGCCTGTTTTCTTGATTGGCATTTGCCTCGAAAACGAATATATCAAAAGATCATCATGATCTTTAATACCAAACTGTGCCTAAATTGGTAATAACTTATACAATTTGTTGTGGAAATGAAATGAAATTTGACACATATCGATTGGAATGACAAATTCGTTTCATCACCAAGTAAAATAAATTTATATATTGATGCAAAAATCAGCCTTATTGTTCCCATCTGATTATCGTATTGTATATAAATAAATTCTTCAACGTGAATGTCTGTCATAGTAGATTATCAATGAAGGCAGCAATCTAAAACGGTATCTTTATTAGACATAATTGATTGTACTTTTGTTGGTCCCTTAGGATTCCTTATCTGTTAAAATATAAACATCATCTGTTTATTTCCTTGGATAATCAGTAGAGAGTAATACTGTACTTTACGTTTTATCAACACTTAATTTGGAAAGAACCTATAACACAGTTTTCAAAGGATTTACGAAATGTAGCCTATTGGATATGACACCATTTGCAAAATGAGCGGTGGCCATCTTGACAAAAATAGATTTTTTTTATGGCCAGCAGATGATTTCTTTAAATTATCGTTTAGTCAACCTTTATACCAAATTTTATGCTTGTATCACGATTTGCACAATTACTTCTATAATATCTCCCACTATAACAAGGTAAAAAGAGAAGCTTGGAGTCTTGGTGATATAAGTAATAAGCATGATTTTCAACCCAGATTTCATAGACATCGACAAAATATGTTTTATAGAATAACAATTGATCAATGAAAATTAAAAAAGATAGGAGGGGTATACTTAAAAATTTTGTGCAATTCAATTTTTTTATAAGTTATAATCTTTGAAATTTGTTATTTTAATTGAAAAATCACATTAGTTATCTGCATTCCTGCATTTAAGTTTGCTAACTTGATTGAAAATCTGGACCTTAGATTCCCTGTTTCTTATAATCCAAGATAGCGAAGGACACCAATACAACCTTATTATTGCAAAATCGGTCGTTGATCCCTTAGAATGATAGAGAAATTTTAGGCATTATATGTGTTCATATTTTGGTTGTATAGTTGCTAAATTTGCCACTGTGTATTACAATAAAGGTATATCAAATTGTAATACAATGAACTATATTTAAATAAGTAGGTGAATGAAAATTAAAGGGAGAAAATAAAGAAATTTATACTTCACTACGGGTATTTATAGTCCATTGGGCAATTCCGTTATTTAATCCTACAAAAAGATATCAACTTGGATGAATTGTTTCCTTTGGAAAGAACGATAGAGGCTAGAATATGTCAAAGAGATAAAAACCCGACCAAAGAGGAGAAAACAAATAAAGATTACCAATGTCTCTTCGCAGCATTACGTGTGGTATATCCAAATTCTTAGTTAGTTTTTAGTTCTACAAACATGACAAAGGAGGTACACTATAAATGACATCCAAATTTTCTTTTTGAGTTCTCAGTTCTTTACTCTTTTTTTGTCTTTTATGTTTTATACAAATGTAGGAAGATAATGAAAAATCGGTCGTAAATTCCACAGACAAGGCATAAGATGTGTTCATGTTTTGGGTTTCGATTTATAGGAACATTGTGCAAACCACAAAATAGCACAATACTGTTGAAATTGGAAGATACCGTCTACCAACGGTTCTTCAATATGTTAATAAAAACAAAAGTAGTAAACTAATGGTCAATAGTTAAAAATAGATATTACTAAAGTCCAAATCCCAAACCAAAACTGAGGGAAACACATCAACTATACGAGGAAAGAAAACGGGAAGAACAAAACTATTACAAACAATAATTACTCTTGAATTTTCGAAATAGACCTTAAAGTCTTCAATGACTTTATATTTAGCAACAAATAGCTATTGAAAAAATCTTTTGTAAAGGTTCTAGCGTAGCTAAACAGACCATAATCAATTTTTATTAATTCAAATGATGCATTTAATTCATGATCGACACTTTGCAAGAGAAGGAGGGGACATTAGAGTAAATGAATTTCCTTATTCAAATGCTAACTAATTCTGAATAAGAGCACAAGTATCAAAAGCAAAATTTTAACATATTATCATTAGGTCCCATTGAAATACTAGTTTTATGTTGTATCTCATTTTAAAAATATGCATAAATGCAAGACGAAAAAATCCAAATCCGATCTTATGCATATAATTTACTAGTGTCTAATCACGGTGGGTAAGGTTGTCCTGTGAGAGAACGTTCTGTGTTGTTGATTCGGTCCTGACTAGTGCTGGTGGGTCCTAATTCTGTGCTAATGGGTTTGTTAACATTGTATCAGAACGGCAAGACAATAACTGTTTTGTTGCTTAATTTTTCTCTGATACGTCATAAGTACCATGCAAAGAATATTACAACAATTTTGTATTGCAAGTTCGCTAAACGAAATCGTCCTGAATATGTGCTAGTGATTAGAAAAAACGGTCCTGATACTGTGCTGGTGGGTCCTGGTTCTGTGCCTTTATACTTTAGTTAAAAGTGGCAAATATTCAAGATCATTGATTCTAAACTGTAATTGATTAATTAGCTGTTATCTGTTTTCTTAAAATTGACATTTTTGTAAATCTGTTTACTGTTATTATGTAAATTAATACCCCTATTTTTTTATTTTACTGTTTCTGTTTTCTCATTTAAAATGATTTTAAATGCTGTTATCGATTATCTATATTTTAAACTAACTGTTATCTTCTTTATTGACCTGTTAATAGAACCCTTCTTGTCTCTTTTGAAGATAAGAAAATATGTTTACGATTTTCGGGATTACTATCCTTTTGCGTGATCACCAAAATACGGTGTAAAATATACACTACCTATATAAAAAAGATGTTGTTGAATGTTTTTCAATGAACAAATTTCAATATGTAACAAAGGAAATAGTGTTAACTATACGTCATCGTAAGACCTTCAACAATAACCCAAAAATCAGAATGTAAAGGTTTTGCATACAAATGGAAAGAAAAAATATAGAATAAAGGACTTTTCACTAATAAAATTGATAATGGAAACGGGGAATATGTGAGAGACAACAACCTGACCAAAGAGCAGATAACAGATGATGGCCACTAATTGGCGGGCTGCACCCGGCCCTAAAACAAAAATGTAATTAGTTCAACGAAAATGGACGTCACACTCAATTTAATAACATGTATATAAATGAACTAAAATAAAAAAAAACTTACAAGACTAACAAAGGCAAGTGGCTCCTGACTTGGGCCGGGCGCTAAAATGCGTAGGGATTAAACATGTTTTGTAAGAATCAGGCACAAACAATCAGGTGAGTCTGAACACTTCTTAGATAATACATTCAGTGTCCTAAGCATCCTGAATATTGTTTCTCTGACAAATTTGTTCGATACTGTTTGTACTTTTCTTTTTATCCAACCAAATGAAAATCAGCCTTGTTTCTTCGCGAAAGAATCATGTGACTTCAGCAGCTTAGTGCAATTTAGTGCTTACTAACATGATGACAATAGAATTGCTTTTCGGGGGGGGGCAAAAAGGGGGGGCGTAAAGAACAGGGAGGTCACAGTGAGAGTTTCTAAGCTTGGAATTGGAATAGTTTTGAAATTCTAAGAACTACACTTTTATTTAGATATTGGTGATATTACGACCCTTTCACGCTTTTTATTTCAAACACACCGTCTCTGTAGTAATGACTCGTTACTAAGGTATTTCACTTCAACCATTTATTTCATTTTTTAATACGTAACTGTGAGTTTTTAGTATTATTATATTAGCATGTAGCCTTTATATATACTTAAAACAAATCGATTCTAAAGCAAGATATATTAAACCTTTTTTTTTCATTTATGCATTTTCAGGACAAAAAAGCAACTCAAACACTCCTTGAAAGTTAAATGCGTACTCGTCTGTCTCTTTACGATAAAATAATTGCACATTGTTAGACCCCTAAACCAAAAAAAAGTTGGCGAGGGAGGGGATAGGTGCTCAGAAATTTAAATTAAGATCAATAGTTTATCTTATTATGTATATTTTTTCAATTGAATTTATGCTTGTGCATATTAAAAATCAAGAAGTATTTGCACCTACCGAAATCGGTTGTTTTGTTATGTGTCTTTCATTCAAAAAAAATAAATATATTGTAGCTTCATATACACAATTGAGTATAAACAAGTATATAAGTTGCAAAACAATCTTAATTTATACACCTTAATTTTTAAAAAGTAAAATCACAAAAATACTGAACTCAGAGGAAAATCAATTCGGAAGGTCCATAATCACATGCCAAAATCAAATAAAAAACGCATCAAAAACGAATGGACAAGTGTCATATTCCTGATTTGGTACAGGTATTTTCAAATGCAGAAAACAGCGGACTGAACCTGGCTTTACAGCTAGCTAAACCTCTCACCCGTATGACAGTTGCATCAAACTCCATTACATTGTCACCGATGCGTTGTCTGTTTTATGGTCGGATTGTTGTCTCTTTAACACATTCCCCATTTCCATTCTCAATTTTACTTAGAAATTGATAGTATGTTTTGGCGAAAGACTTTATTTTGCACCTGTCCCAAGTCAGGAGCCTCTGGCCTTGTTTAGTCCTGTATTATTTTTAATTTTAGTTTCTTGTTTATAATTAGGAGTTTAGTATGACGTCCATTATCACTGAATTAGTATATATATATATTTATTTATGGACAGCTCCTGACTTGGAACAGGTGCAAAATAAAGTCTTTCGCCAAAACATACTATCAATTTCTTTTTATTCTATGTTATCTTCCATTCAATCTTCATCCCTTCATGATCATTATGAATTGAACTGTAAAATGCTTCTTGGTATCTTCCAAATGCCTTTATAATGTCACTTTTAAAGTTCTACTTTATTAAACATTCAAATGTGAAGTTTTGCGAAATTTACGATCGGAACGATTGATATTTTTATCTCCGGCTTTAAACTAATACAGAACTAGCTTTCAGTAGCTGCGAGTATTTGTTGGTCATTAATTTGTGTCTTAAAGTTAACATTTTATGTGCTAAATTGTTGTGTTGTTAAATCACTTTTCCAATAAAGGAGGAAAGGGGGAGGGGTTCGTTTGGGTCAGTGGAGGTGGGGAGGGGTGTGTGGAGCGCAAACATACCTATTAATGAGTATGCGGTATGGACTTTGTTCATTAGTGAATGCAGTAGGGCACCTATAGTAGTTAATTTCTGTGTCTTTTGGTCTTTTGTTGAGAGTTGTCTCATTGGCATTCATACCACATCTTCTTTTTTATATGAAAAGCCCTGTCAAGAGTGACAAAAACAAGTGGTTGTCGATGGTTGCGTTCTGTCATATTTGTATTTTGTTCAAAGTTGCAGTTAAAATCAGGTCGAAGGTATTCATTTTTTAATCGTGTACATTTTTATAGTTAGTATTCGTTATGGTTTTTGCTCGTTGTTGAAGTTCATACTTTGAATAATAATTGTTCACATCTTCTTCCATTCTAGTCGGATTTTATCAGCAATATTTTAAAAGCAAGTCAAGGTCGCTTTTCATCCAGTCGAAATTTATTGGAGACCGTATACAGGAAGAAGTTACCAAAAGGTTAAATTGTCTTACCTCGTATATTAAACTGAAATAAACCAGTCAAACCTTTATTGTCGCTTTTAATACTTTAAGCACCTTTTAAAGTTGTTTTAGTTAACATATCATGTTATGTAGAGAATCATCAATTCAAGGGCATTAAATTTCTCAAATAAAACTAGAATAGAGATTCTAATTAGATATATTTTCATCTGATATTGGACGGAAGATGTTGGCCTTTATGTAATTTAAGTAAGTTACGATTATTTGAAGATGCTTATTAAACTGCTAAATGGATGCAATAAAGAAAAATTATAAGTCACAGTTCCGATTGAATACAATTATCTGTCCAATTTTATTGATTTTGTAACATTTGTTTCAAGTATGACCAATTGTTTATCCAAAATCACCAATACCGTATCAGGACCCACCAGCACAGTATCAGGACATGAATAAAATGTGAGAATGCAAACTTTTGATAAATTGCACTAGTTTTTCAAAAAATAATTTTGTCATGTGGATTTGGGTATAGGAAGTGGACTCCAGGAGCATTTTTGTTTAATTTTTTCAGTTCTAGATTTTCTGAAAATAAGCATTTTTGTGTTACGCTCACTGAAACAGTTTAGAGGGTCACATTTTTAATGGCTTGCCTATAAACCCATAAGAAACAAAATTAAAAAATCTCAACTGTTTCCTTCCATTCTTTATGAGAAAAAACGTCAAAAATCATAATGTTCGTCTTTGTTTACATATTTTCGATGATCAACAGCACCGGTCAGGACCGAATCACCAGCACAGAACGTTTTCTCGCAGGACAACATTACCAACCGTGATATTAGACCGCAAAACCGTCGTCTCCATATTTTAATCAATCTATGCCTTATTCTTGATTCTGTTTATTTCTAGTCTTGAGTGTTCTTTTTGATGTTTAATAATTCATATAATCTGTTCATGTGAATATGGTTCATTTGATATAAGCAACAATCAACCAATCTTTAATAAAAATGCAAATTATATACTGAAGAATAATTATTTATTATGCGATTCTTAACATGTTTTGAATACATAAACATTATGTAACCGGACAGCTTGATGTCTTATCCTATATTATATTATGGCAATTATTGGAAGTGTATCTAGATGCATAAAACTTACATTAACTATATCATATTTGCAAATTTCACTCCATTCAATTTGTTTAAGATTTGCTTCTTATATGTATACTTAATGGTAAATGATTTTTGTAATGATAATCTAATCTTAGGTTTAGATTTTCATATATCATTATTTGGATTAAATTCTTAGATTTTTAATTGAATATACCAAAAACGACTGATTAAGACATAGCATATATGGAATGTTTTGTTCTTAATTAATTTTATAATATTTCGTTCAAAGGAAAATAATTAAAATCTTCTAAATATCTGCGAAATCGGTGATAAAAATCTAAATGCATATAAGCTACATAAGAATAACAACAAATTGTATATTAAAATAAAAACATATACTAGTAATCAACACAACGCCAACCAACAAATGTATTCAAGGTTAGGTGTATGTTGTTTATAGAATATAGTGTGCCTTTATGTTCATGTAAATTACGAATTCAGCTAATAAACAAATGAAAACTTTACCTTTTCCGGATGCCTGTTAGGCAATCATGTTTTTTTTAAGAATGTTTTTGAGTTTTCGTTTCCATATTCTTGAAAGTGGAGTAATATGAATACTTTTTTTTAAAACATTTCCACTTTAGAGGGGCATTTTCCTTGTCGTGTTCAATCCTTTCACGTTGTTGTCCCCATTTCTGCATAATATTTAGTGAAAATTTAAAGAACTATAAAACAATTATCAAAATGTTTTTTTTTCAACTTAAGGTGGTACCCAACACCTACACTAAAATTTATTTGGCTCGTTCAATTTTCATAAAATCTTGACAAAGTTTTCACAAAAATATAAAAATTTCCAAAAATTTGAACCAACCATTTTATCAAAAAAATTACACTGGTTGTATAACAGTTTGGCAAACACTAGTTTTGATCATTGAGAAGTCTATATTCCCTTAAAAACCCAACGTATTTAAAACGTCAAGCTGACTTTACAGAGTTATCTCCCTATAGTGTTAGGTACCACCTTAAACAAAGGATAAGCTTGAAATTGATTGAACACCATGAAAATATTCTGCATCAAAGTTTATGATCATTTGCAGACTTTACGATTTGGTATTATTTTTGAAGTCATAACCCGTTATTCATAGTTTGGTATTATGATTGACCAGCTTCCTTTTGGTGGCTCTTCTTGTCAATTCAGTATTTGTTAGATATTCAATTAAAACATTGTTGTGACGTCATTCTATTGTTTTACCTGTTCTTTATTTCAGTGATTAGACTATCATTTACCTGTAAGAAACTATTATGTTACCTTTAGCTGTCAAATATTTTTAAGAATAGCCCTCTTCTTGTTTAAAAATATTGGACAGCTAAAGGTAGCATAACTGATTCTTACAGGTGAATGATAGTGCAATCACTGCTGAAATAGAAAAAAAACTATTAATTACCCTTATTGTTTTCATCATGTATGGAAAAATACAACCAAAGAACAAATGACGATTAATATAAACATTTTATTACAGTGAACTTTCAATACAATAATTTTGTCACTCATCAAAACAGTCTCTTATGGAAAAAAAATCACTTTCAAATTGATTTTGAACACTATTAATACCTATATCACAGCCATTTTTTTATGTTTTGGGGTTTTCACTATTTGCACTAATTCAATAATTTGATTATGCTTGTTGTAAGTCTTGGTTTTGTTGCCAGTCTTAAATATCTATCCTCGTCCATCTTTAGGTAATCAAAATTGACCTCTAGTGGTGTTATTATTCTTCCTAACATCATTTTCAACTACAATTAAAATGAAAAAAAACAATACAGTAATGCTTCCTGAATTTTATAGATCATGCCGCAATACAAGGATCAGTGTATTATACAAGGACAATACAAGGATTATGTATTTTGAATAAAATCGACTGCGGTGCACTCGATATGGATTAACAAGAACCTGTCTTCTTATGCTATTCTTTTTTTTTTTCATTAGCCCTGTAAAAAATAAAACCCGAGAAGAAACAAGAAACTAATAGAAGAGGACTACATATTGAAATTTAATATGTATAAAACTTGCCATTATTAGCTGCTTTAACTCTTTGAAATCCACACTGAAATAATGTATCTGAATAGACTCTGAATACATTTAATTTTAATCCAAAGTTTGAAACAACACAATAACTAATAACGACATCTCTTTCTTCGTTCATCACTTGATCAATTTTGAAACACAAAACGCATGTAAAGGTATCACGGAAACTATAACTGGAAACTATGAGCTGTCCTTGCGCACGCAAAAATCATGATACGCATACCCTGTGTCTAATTCTTCATGTAACAATACATGTTGTTTACCTTTAGCTGTACTTTCTTTTTGTCTATTTTGTTTTAAGTTGAACTACTGTCTTAAGGGGCCAACAAGTAGGATATATTTTAATGTAAAGAAGTTAATTCACAAAACATTTTTCATACTTAATGAAAATAAATATTTGCTTGCTTTTTCTTTTGTTTTACCTTTTTAAAGTGTTAAACAATGTTTTAAGTAAGATATAAGCCTTCAAAAGTCCATTCTGTTATGGGCTTATATCCCTTACATAAACTACCGGTGACTGAGAAATAGATGAGTTGTTTTTAAGGATCGACACATTTCTACACTGGGATATAGTTAAGCAAAGCTACTCCTTCTCAAAATTGGAAAACCACACACATGTTTCATTTAAATGACTAATCAATGACAATCAAAAACATAACAGATCAACGGCAAATTCAAACAAGAAGATGACAAGCATTAAATATTTTCAAATCAAAAAATTTCTAAACTTTGTGCCAAACACGGCTTTTACAATATGCGTCCGGAGGAAAAACAAAACCTAATTGCATTTTTAATAAATGTTTTAAACGCCTCTGAACACCTGGAATGAAATTCGAAAATTTAACATTGAGATCTTGTTACAAATAAATAAATATGCTATTACTCAAACTAGTCAATGCTAAAGTAACCAAATTTCACAGTTGATGACTTCAAACCCTAAATTCTTACTAATATTCCAGTTAAAAAAACGACCTGATGCATATAATTTTGAAGTATATTTTAACGTAAAAACATCATCTCCAGAATAAAGTCAATTTGAAACAGCTTGTTTCTGAATTTAATTGAACTGTTGAATATCTAGTTATTCATAAATATATATATATATATATATATAGATACTTCTGGTATTGTCTTTGTATGTACCATTAATGATAAAAGTAAAAAATCAATCAAACTTCAATAAATATTTAAGTGAGGTATTGTAGTCCAATTCTTTGCTATCAGATTCCTGCAATGTTAGATTATGGAACCAGAGAGCTTAGTGTGCCATCCTACATTTTATCATGCTAAATATTGGAAACGTGTGTTTTGATGCATTTAATCAAATTATATGTGTTATTGATACTGCAGTTTGTCATTTTACGTGTTTAAGAATTGCATCACATATAAATGTTTATATATATACTAGGTTGCACAGGTTTCTATATCATGGGTTAAGATTTAAAAACGTTTAGAAACGAGTGCTTTACTTTTCCTACTTAATTTTAAAGCATAACTAGATAACATATAGGATCATTGGAATGTTTTCTCCATTTTTGTAAATAGTTTGGTCAAAGGGAAATAATATATATAGATTAGACCGCTTCGTTTCTCGTTTGAATGGTTTTACACTAGTCATTCTTGCACTACAAAAGTCAAAAAGTCTGAAAAGACCAGTTTTTGTCTGAATTTGCATGAATTTTTACTCGACATTCTTAATTTGTCTAAATAATATTAAAAAATTCTTGACATAGTATTAATTTGTCTAATAAGATTCTTGATTATTCTTGACAAGTGTCTTGACAGTATGAACATTGTCTTAAAATTTCTCGACACTTCCTGTATCATCTGAAAAGAGTCTGGATTAGTCTCGACTAATTCTTGACTGTCTTAAATTTGTCTCGATCTGTCTTGACATATTCTTGACATTCTTAATAATGTCTTAATATGTCTTGACATATTCTTGACATTCTAAATAATGTCTAAATTTGTCTCGACACATTCTTGACAGTCTTAAATATGTCTTGACACTTTCTCAACAGTATAAATTTCGCCTGAAATGTGTACAGACTTATTCTGCACTGTTTATGACATTCTATTGCTGTTAAATACTCCTTTTTATTATGGATAAACTAAACTTTGAAGAATCAAGGATTAATTTGGTATAGTAAAATACCCTTTTGGTTCACCTAAGTTGGAATACCCTGAATAATCCCCCATGTAGATTAGTTTTGATTGTTTTCACTTCGAATATAAGTCGAAAAAACTGACAAACATCATTTAAATTTTTGCAATTCGCAAAACTGCCAGTCAAATATGCTTTACTAAAATAGGTGTCTTGTAGGCAGTTTATAATGTGACCATGTGTCTCTTTTGGACCCAACAATTCATCTTTTAGGTTTGTGTGGCTAAAAAAAAGAAAGGGGGGGGGGGGTACTTGTACGTCAAAAAATTTGTTCTCATCTTGATTAAAAAAACTTATTCATTTTTTAGAACAACTCAAAAACATTTCTTATTCAAATTTGTGTGTTGAATTTCATAATTTTTCATCAAAATGATGACTTTCATCATTTTCATCTATTAACAAAATTTTGAAATTGTAGTGGCATGGTTGGTCAACTGATAAGTTGTATGGCTGATTACAGGTAAATCAGTAATTTCTATTTAACAGTTGTGTGTATTCTGGGGTATGAATACCTTAATTTTATGGGGAACATCCTGTCATTGTGTAATACTTAATATATATTCCAACAGATGACATTACACAAATATTTCATCTGTTAATGAATGATTTGTATATCATCATAATTTGCTATTTATATAAACCACATTTTTGTACAATAATTATTTACCATATTAACATTGAATATTATGAATGTAGAAAAAAATATGTCTACAGTATGATTGGTTTAAATCATTTAATTTATAAGATTTAGGAATCAAAATTTGTAATTTTTTAAAAACCCACATTTAAATTGTTTAATATCAACACACCCACATTTAAATTATTTTATACATTAGATTTTATAGTCACATTTGCATTTGTAAAATATTTTGATACCCAAATTTTCAATTATTTTAGATGCCCAACTTTCATTTTTTGTTGTAAGAAGTGTAACTTGAAACAACAGTATATTATGTAAAGAGAAATAAAGATTAAAGTTATATCATGAATATTGGTCATGATTTGTAAAAGTGAGAACTGTCAAGTAAATTTAAGACACAATTCCAAATGTTCAGAATATGTCAAGCCATACTGAGAAAAAATAAGAATGTCAAGAATATGTCAAGAAGTTTTAAAACAGTATTCAAATGTCAAGAATTTGTCAAGAAATTTTAAGACCATATTCAGAATGTCAAGAATATGTCAAGTAAATTTCATACAAATTTGATATAAATGAGAATTTTTCAAGAAAAATTAAGACACAAGTCATACTTTTGGAGAATGTCGAGTAAAAGTTCATGCAAATCAAGACAAAAACTGGTCTTTTCAGACTTTAAGACTTTTGTAGTGTTGGCGCCCTTTATATCTTGCTATTCGTTGTGAGCCAAAGCTCTGTGTTTGAATACCTTACTTTGTCTCATTAGCGCTCACACCACATCTTTAAATATTTGTGTTTATATATTACATTTGCTATTTGCTATTTTACATTCGATCGTTGATTAGATATTTGTACATTATAATGTTGTCAAATCGTACACTATTGCTTAACCGGTTACTCGGATAATCGTTCGACCGAATTGAAGTTTGTCCTTAAGCATTATAAGGCTTGTCTGTGATGATTCCTTGCGAAGTTTGGCTTTGAATATTGAGATAATCCGTATCAACTATATATGGCGTTTGTACCAACTTCAGATTGTAAAATAAAAAAGACTTCTTGATGTCGTAGAAGTTAATATGTCTGAAACCGATTATTTTTTCCTTTTCCCTTGTCTCCGAAATCAATGTGGAGTGTTTCAATTTGAAATGATTCAGCATGTTACTCGTACTATAACGTATACATTTAGTACACTCACATTGGTTTGCATTTCACAATCTTTTAGTTAGCATTTCGTTTAAAGTATAACAAATCCTTACACGCGACGGAGGTTTCACATTTAGAAGAAGGTCTACACTCTTTTAGATCAAAAATGAAATAATGAAGTTAATCGTAAAATTTAATCGTATTACTGATTTAAAGTTACTGTTAAAATAACATGGATACTAATTATGTTTCATTAAGATCTTGCCCAAAGCTGAACGACAAGTTCTAATTAATTTTATGTGTTTCGGATTAACAATAGCAATCAATAGACTGGACAATTGATCTGTTAAATTATTTACGGCGACGACAACATAACTATTTTGATAATTTCGATACAAATTTATATCAACTCTATTAAAATTGAAAAAAAATGTCCTGTTAACCGGTTAGCGTTTTTTGATATTCGGTCGTTCGATCGGTTAACCGGTTAACCGTTGACAACACTAGTACATTCAAACAAAACTGAACTATTCAACACCATGCCAACTAAAGCAGATTACAATGATATGGTTAGGGTGTTATTACGATATAGACTGGATATGTGTTACAATGCACTGAAAGAGAATGACTATTAAACAATTCTCAGTAGCGTGCTGGAAAGTTATGATGTTAAATTATTTGGTTGCGTTTTCCGCTTCAAAATTGAAGTAGTATAAATGAATGTTTAAACATGTTTTCGTTCTATTGAACCTTGCCTTGTCATGTTTAATTCTTTCGAGTTGACTGCTTCATTTCTGGATAGCTATAGATGATTATTGAATAGAATAAACTTATAATCATATATTTCTAGTAAAAAATGTTTCCATACAAGTGAGTGATTTAGCTAGCTACAAAATCATGTTAAATCCACTATTCATTTCATAAGAAAATACCTGTAACAAGTCAGATATATGACAGTGGTTTTCCATTCGATTAATTTGTTTTAGCTTTTGATTTTACCATTATATATGGGCCTTTTCCCTGGTGTTCGGTACTTTTGTCATTTTACTTGATACAAACGATTTGACTGTCTTGAAACTTCTGTTTAAAAAGAATGTACAGATACAATAAAACTGTAACTGGATTAATTAGATTAAAGTCGACTGGCACATACTTTACAATATTTTTGTGAATTTCAAAATACACAAAGAATCAATATCAAAGTTATATTTATGTATAAAACATTATTCATCAATTAAAATGGTAAACCTGTTTGTTTGTAACAACAAAGAGAACCAGAAACAACGTGCGTCACTGATAACTCAACTACGGCGATACTTACTTCACAATGTACAGAAATGCCGTACCTGGTTTTACGTCCTCTGTGAAGTTAAACTGTTATTATGTTACAGAGAGGCGAAAGATAACAAAGAGACGTTCAAACTCAGAAGTCAAAAGTAAACTGACAACGGCATTGATAAAAATAACAAAGACAAAAATATAACAGTGCTCAAAATGAAAAACTTTATGCTAACATGTAAACCACTAAATTAAATTTGTTGTGTCATGTGAACCAAAGTCAGTGGGGGTCATTATGATGTTGATTCAAATTCAAATATGCTAGTTAACATAGACATTCATTTAAACCCAATACTCGAGGATATAATATGTATGTTGTCTAATTTAATGCAAAGGCGTTTGTCTATGTGGTTCATTTGTGTTCATATGAATATTGTGAACTCATTCTTTTTTAAAGTAATACAAACTATTAATTTGGTATAATTTAATCCATCAAACCGTTGTTGTTGTTTCCAATTCTAATATATAGAAAACAAAAAGCAATCAAGTGTTAATCGTAATGATGTTTTCTTGAACATTTTACAAATTAGGGATTTTATCAAAAAGATTTTTTTTCTCTGTACAGCCATGCATGATGGTCATCGTTTGAACTTATTTGAAGACAAATTAAAAAAAAAGTAATAATAACAACACGTTATAAATGACATGTGTTCGAAGGTCTTATCAAGATTCATCTTCACTTCCTTATGGAGGAACGCTTACATCTGATATTTGAAATTCAATGATGTGTAATAACCGAACGCGTTGAAGACATATTAACAAAAAAGCACCTAGTAAAATAGCATAGTTCATCAAATTCATAGTTCCAAACATAAAAGTAAATTCAATACTTGTAACGTTTGTCCTTCAGATGTATTCTGGTTATCTTTTTTATATATAAAATAAATCTATTATTGCACATTTCTCTGCTGTTTTTACAACTAAGTCGACTCAAAGCATTCAGTTGGGTCTCCCTGTCAAATTCGAAATTGTTTAACCAGGGAGTAAACAGTTACAATTGTATCTATTAAATATGGTTAGTTATACAATACTATGAGTTTTTACCATTTGTTTTTAAAGTCTTTGTTATATCACGTAAATACGTAATTGTACTATCTTTTGTACGATAATGTTTATAATTTAATCGTAGACCATAATCTTGATCAAATTATTTCACGTGAAGGTTGAGTGTATAAACTATGAGAGCAGGAGGATCTCAACTTAGTATTTCTAATGGTGAGTTTTTGTGATATTACATTGTTTTATAATACATGTATAGAAAGAATCATGATTTATCCTAAAGTATCAATACACTTTCCAGTCAATAGACAGTATAGGGTCAATGTTCAATAAGTATGTTGTATAGGTAAACATTGATCATTTATCACCTTTAAACACACAACTGTGTCATCTTAAGATTTATGTAAGTTGTTATTTACATTTCATATTAATTATCTTACGTGATACTGAAAATAATCATGGGCAATCATAACATGGTAATAATATATCTTTATAAACATCATTAAAAAATTCTAACGTAAACATTTTATAGACAACATATTTTTTTGTAATCGTTATCCCCACATGTGTTGTATTAAATGTATTAAACGTAAAACGACTAATCAAGTGTTTGAATTTTTTTGTTACGGAACTGTTCGAGGAAAAAGCATTTTTGATCACAAATACATAGAGAGATTGTGAAAGCTATTATCTTCGATTAAACCTTCAGGAAATGTTTTTATAGATTAAGGTTAACTACATTCAAAGCAGAAAATCATTTTGCTGTTTAGTTTATCTTCAAATTCTATCCATTCCTAGACTTATAATTTTTAAGCAAGCATCCCAGTTGAGAAAACAAGTAATCAATAATAAATTTGTTTTTGCTTTTAAATGTGCTTAAAATCGTTCTTTAAATCATGTTTACAACTTTTCATAGATGAAACAACAGATATAATGGGACAGTTAAATGGATCTGATTTTGACTCGTCTGACCACACTGGTTTATGGATAGCTGTTGTGTTTGGTGTCATGTTTCTATTTTTTCTAATCATTTCCACGATTGTTGTGAATGGAAGAAAAATGAACAACGAAAAGGAATTGTATGTATATATTATAAAGTTGATTACTTAACCAGTAAATGTACCAACAATAGATAAATCCTTTCAATACTTTGAAAATTGGTATCCTTAACTATTTCGTCATGGAACGATCACAATATTCCCAGATGATATCAACATCCCAGTAGCCAGTACTTCGGTACTGTCATGAAAATCCGGATATTGTGTTATTAAAATTTATGTTAAGGAATGTTTTTCCTGCATGTATAGCTCTGATTCTTTGCCTGGCTTTGGCTATACGTTTTTGTCGTTTTTGGTTCATAGCTCTTCGTCCTTTAGATAAGCTTTGGATTTTGTCCTCGGTCATTACTGAAGAGTCATTGATTGATGACATGCCCATCTGGTGCACACAATTTGGTACTGTTGGTGTGATTACATTGCTACATTGTATATGACAGGATATATTAAACGTAATGCTACTCCTAAAAAAATTGACACGTGCTACGAGAATTGATACTAAAAAAAAGTATTCAGAGATCTCTGCATTTCAATATTTTTGTATCCAGAAGAGATACAAACACTTTTTTAAATCGACAGACTGATTTCATGATTAATAGTTTCTGTTATACAAGCTATAGGTGACCTACAAAAGTTATGTGTAAAAAAAAGTGATTGCCTAAAGTATTTGCGAATCTTAATTGTAGATTTGAAATCTTTTTGGAATTTCAGGAACCGTATGAAACTATTTAGCACATCCTAACAATCATATTGTTTAAGGATAAATATACTTCACTTTCATTTGGTACACATTATACATATTTCTTTCCCCTAAAATATATTTGCAATATGGAACGAAATAATCATGCAAACTTATAGATATTGTTTTAATGTTTTTGTTTTGTCTTTCAGTATATTTCTGCAAAGGAAACTTACCGATATAGAGGGATACCGTTTGAAAATTGAGATAGAGAGATTGACCATCGAAAAGAGAAGACTTGAAATTGATGAAAACAATATGGCAGTCTCAGTGGCATAACTAAATCCATCCCGTACTGCTTTATGATGTGCAAACTATATGTCTTTAATGGGGCTTAAATGGCAATATATTTTAGATTGACTATACTTATCTAACTGTCCCAAAGCTTTTAAATTGATGAAAAGTATTTCTAGAAGTTGAATAAATGAATTAGACTTTTAAATGTAACATTTCTCAATATGTTCGCCGTCATATTTCAGCTGTTGTCCACCTTGCAAGTCGTGCCAGACTGTCGCTATCTTCGAGGTCTAATAATATGAATAAACCAATATCTTCACTGATGTTGTGCAGACTATTATAGATTCAAATTCATATATTGCTATTTGACACATGGTAAATGGTCAACCTGAAAGCACGGATATATCTAGCCCTACATTCATTTCTTTCAGGCAAAGACAAAAACAAGTCTACCCAGAATATAGAATATAAATGTTTTATTATAGTACACAAATTGTAACTTGCTTAACAATAGTTTTTACTGTTCCAGAAAAACTATTTTGGTATTATTGTTATCTGTAAATTTCTGAAATTTAAATTTGCACTATAAAAAAATGTGCGGAATTTATCTTTGGTTCGAATAAATAAATAATAGGCATGAGTAAAGTTTTAACCTGTCTAGTACTATAGAAAAAAAATCATATAATATTTCATTGCATATAATAAAATAACCATCACTGGAAGTTAACCAATCGAATTTCTCTCCTTATTTAACATGTGTACAAGTTTTAGTAACCATGATACCTCAAGATTATAAAATATTCTATAGAAACCCCAAGTAAACAAATAATGGTGCTCTGAAATACCCAAACATATGGTCATGACACAGAATGTTTTACTGCAATTAAATGTAGGATTAATAACATTCAACTGTCAAATATTTTTTCGACCTGTCGTATAGTCTAGTATATTAATCTTTTGCAAAAAAAAATCATAATATCTAACAAAATTTGTAGATTTAGCTAACAAAGTCCTTATATTTGTATAAAGTAACATTCGTTTCTAGTGGAAAATTGTTTTAACTTTGAATCAGCTACAATTAAAAATTGCTTGCTAGTCCCTAGTCTGTGATTACCATTAGATAACTCTGGTTCATTTCCCAATCAATCTATCATCAAGGGAAGATAAATAATCGATTTTCATTCATAGTATTTTTCAAAAATGATGAACGGTTCTTTATATTGGTATGTAATCATTTTAAACGTTTCAAATTTATGAAATTATATTTGTACATTAATGTTTTTGACACACCAATAACAAAAACTGAAATATATTGAATTGATTGATTTTGTAATTATTCAAAATTATATCAGAAACCTAAACTTAATTATAAAAAGAATGAACTGGTTAGGGCGAGACAACACTCGCATTGGCACATAATACAACGAAATGTCAGTCTTGCATACAAATGCCACATCAATATAATTAATTAAATGTGCAATCGTGCTCCACCTTCAATGATAATTCTAAATTATAAATATAACCAAAAGATGTTAATCTATAGATAGTGAAGACTAATGAAAGCTAATCAACTGTAAAAATATTTCTTTGCAATTTTTTAAAACTTCCTCAGAAAAATGCTCAGCCACTTGACTTTCATAGCTCAAAATTAACGTTTTTACACAATTTTTGAATACAGTAGTTCACGATTATTCGATTCTCAAAGTGTATGACGCAATAAAAATCGTATGCTTGCACCATCTTACCGAAATACGGATTTAATTAAGTCCTGAACATTTCGACATTTCTTCGTCTATTTTTATCAAAACCGGTTTTAAACAAATCACAAGTACGTGTTAAGATCCGACTGAATACCTGTTTCCCGATATGGTCAGGTAAATTTGCTACGTATACAACCGGATGTGACGTACCATGACTTGGTGGTATCACACCTTAACCGTGACAAATTATATTCCAATATTTAATTTCATTTTTAATATGATGCAACAAATAGATTTTTGAGAACAATTTTCATAAAGCTCTCGACTTACACAGCCGATAATGTTTCGTTGTTGATATAAATGTCGCATTTTATTCGATAATACTTGAATATAGGAAAAACAAATATAAGTCTGTTTTTCAGAAAGAGCTTTGAGGATTATTCGGATATATCTGTATACTTTTTTCAAGTTCACTTTCTTACCTAATCGTATTAATGTAACAAAAAGAGAGTACTTTAAGGTAACACAACAATTTAAAAAGAAAAACATTGGTTTTATAGTTTCAGTATATCTTCGAAAGTCACATCAATCGGATAACCAAAGTTAGGTATAGGGTTTACTAAATAGTTTGAAGTCAAATTAACATAATTTAACACAAAAGTAAACTTAAATTTTATACAACACCATTTTTCATAGGTAAAATTTGTCGTTTGTTATTACGGTTGTAATTCCATTCATAAAACACATTAAATGAATGAAAGACATTTGACATATTCTTATTTTGTCATGAATTTTATTTTTACCCTTTTACTCTCTCAAAATGGAAAATATATGAGGCAGATAGATATATATTACATTTAAATATTATTATTTAAAATGGCAGGATCAAGGAAATTTATTTATTTAGTTTGATCTGACATTTTTCAATTGCATCAGTTGTAATTCAATGTTTTATCAAAAACAAATACCAATAAAACATGTACAGGTAAATACAATAAATAACCGTTTTAAATTTTCAATACTGAGTTCATGTTATCTACGTGTACTAACTTCTTCCTGTTAATCATTATTACCTATTATCTAACTCGGAAAGGAGAAAGTAGGATAGAGAGCTGACCAAAATTATATAACATGTGAGTTTTGATAATAAGGTTAAAAACACGGCTGTCGTTTGCATCATTAAGCTGTGTGTAGTCATTAAGAACCATTGCTATGGCGTAAACTAGCTATTCACAATACGGTTGATATTAGACCGCTAAAAGTTATTATACTTAAAAGAGGCGAAAGATAGAAAATAGCAGTTTAACTCATGAGTCAAGAGTAAACTACCAACTACATGGTAAAAGAAAACAGGACAACCAAAAAAAACATCAGTACACTAAATACAACACAGAAAACTAAAGGCTGAGACACACCTTAACATCTTATTAGTTGGTAGGAGAGTTCTGAATCAAAGTCAATTGTTAGTATTATGATTGGGATTCAAAATAAAAAACAAGTAGGAAAAATTGTATTAATTTAACCAAATACTCTGGGATATAATACTTGTGTTGTCCATCAAATATATAATCATTTGTATTTGTGTTCATATGAATAGTGTTAACTCTTTCTCTTGAAGTAATACAGATTGTAACAAACAAGATATGATTTAATCAAAACGTTGTTGTTCAAATTCAAAGAAAAAGAAAACAAAATACTATTTTCGAAATTAATGCTCCTCTATTAAATACTCCCAAATTGGAAGGTTTATCAAAAATATCATGTTCTCTGTACAGAAATGCATGTTGGTCATCGTATAATGCGAATCTATGTGAAAATATGACAGAAGAAGTAAAAATAATAACAACAACACGTTATAAATGTCATGTGTCCAAAACGCTTTTCTAGATTAATTTTCTCTTCCTTTTTGAGGAACGCTCACATCTGAATATTTAATAGTCAATGATGTATAAAGACAGAAAACTTTGTAGACCTTTCAACAAAAAAGCACATAATCTATTGCAATAAAATTTTATGAGAAAATTTCATACAACTTCTAAATGATCTGTTTTCTTAAGCAGAAGTATTTTCCAAAAAGCTCTCAAAACTATAACAATCACCACATTGTAATCCTGTTTTCAAAATCATATGTGGTCTTTTAATTCGTTGTTTTAGCTAAAATTTATGATAAGCTTGTATCATTTTATGTTTTTAAATATTTGAAAATACTATCTTTTGAGTGATCTTTTACATTTGTATAAAACATCATAAACATAAAGATCTAGTAATCCATAGTAGCTAGGCAAGAAAATAACCTACAACAAAAAAATAATCCGTAAGATGTCTTTTACACCTTTATCTCGATTATGGACATAGATTTCGGATGGATTTTAAAATTTATCGATTTACTACTACCATTGACTGATATTTTGTTGATTTTAAATATTGACGTTTGTAAGATAGCGTTTTATTTCTTTATATTCAGTCTGATTTATTTGTAGTTTCGTCATGACAGTCATACTTGTGGAATGTGGTTTAGATGTAACATGCATGTTCATAAATGCAAAGAATCTTTTTAGATATTTTGTATAATACTATGATAATAACTACATGTATGAGTGTTATCATTATTTATTTTTTAAAATATTTAAAAAAAATCATTATTACCAATCAGCAGAGTAATAAAATATTTATGTTATATCTATTTTTTTCATATAGATAAAATAGACATGAATAAACGTTTTCCTTTACGAATGATCGCTTTACTGGTGACTTTCCACGTAGCCGTTTGTCAAGGTAATTTAATATTTGCATAAAAATAGAAGAAACAGCTTTGATTGAAGCATTATTTAAGTATAATTAACATAAAACGTTCGCTATAAAACCAGGTTCAATCAACCATTTTCTACATTTGAAAATGTCTGTACCAAGTCAGGAATATAACAGTTGTTGTCCATTCGTTTGATGTGTTTTACCATTTGATTTTGATTTTGTCATTTGATTGGGGACTTTCCGTTTTGAATTTTTCTAGGAGTTCAGTATTTTTGGGATTTAACTTTTTTTTCGATAGAGATAAAGTCATAAAACTTACCACAAAAACGTTTCAAATTGCAAACCAACTGATCATTTAAATATCTCTAGCTGACGAAACATTTATGTAGATAATCATTTAGTGTATTTGTATTTTATATGATTTGATACATTTTTATTCTCTTTTAAAATGAATCTTCACAGTACATAGTTTTAGTTAATCATATATTTGTTTAAAATATTACTTAAATTTTACCGTCCAATAACATTTCAAAATAGTAAAAGGCTATGAATGGATAACTATGTTTATTAACCAGACTAAGAATTTTCTCAGCGGGCTGATAAACGAGCCTTTAGTGACTGCTTCCGGAATGTTAACACATGCCATTCCGTTAACATCCGTGACGTTTATCGCATGCAACTTCGAGCATTTCCGGAAATGTGTTTGTAAACATGATAGACGACACGTCTGCGTTTGTAGAGTCTTTGAAAAACGACAACATAGTGCGGAAAACCGCAAGTGATTTAAGACTTTCACAAATTGGTTGCGGAGCAACAATGAATTGAGATTAAACATGTTTTGAGTCCAACTCTAGACAGGTTCCAGCCCCAACAACTTCAGGCATAAATAAAATGCCAGAAATTGTACATGACAATTATAAAGGAAAAACTAATATGTACATTTTTTCTGGTGCAACCATCACATGAAAGGTGATAATAAATTGATAAAAATAAGAACATGATAATTGTTGTGACAAGATAAATAAAATGCTTGTAATATCAATAAAAACAATTAAGTTAAGAAATTTGCATTTGGTTTGTTGTAAGTTATTATCTTAAAGTTCATAGAAAGACAAAATTTTAATAGTTCTTGTCTGTATTTCTTCTGCTGAAGTATATGATAAAAAGCTCATAACATGTCATTTTTCATATCAGACCCTTTATCAGCCCTCGTTCATGATATCAGCCCTCGAGCCTGCAGCTCTTGGACTGATATCATGACCTATAAAGGGCAGATAAAGGGTCTGATGTGAAAAATGCCATATAATAATCTATACTTATAGCATTCATGGTAGGACTCCGCAATCAATTACGGCAAACCAGTCTTCGAAAAAGTCTTTGTTGTTAACTTGTTTTAAAATTAACCGAAACAGTCGACCCAATTGATTTCACTGTGCCCATTTACGTTCAAAATAAAACAAGAATATATATAAGTATCAAAAGTTCTCTGAGATTTATTTATTGAATCGTTTTATCAAAATTATATTGAAAATGCAATACTGCTACTGATTTTGGCCAATAACACAGCAAAATAACACTAGAATAAAGGGAAATTGAAAATAGGGATGAAACAACATGTTCATACATTTTTAAATAAACTACTAGATTAAACATAATAAAGTATATGTACACTTTACACTATACTGGTATACTGAATATCACATAAGCTGTGTTGCCATTTACTCGGTTTCAAAGATACGTAAACTGGGCTCCACAATGGTTCCAATTGGTAGAAAAACTACGAACATGAGGTGCAATCATTGATCGTTTTTATGACTTATTTGTTTAAATATCTGAGGTAGGGCCTATTTCCCTGAATATTTATTTTTTACAGAAGGTCCAATTTCAAAAAGTGCTGAAAGAATAAAATTTTGCTATAAAAAAAAAATATCTCGATTTTCATATATCATGACATGTGTGATAAATAGTTAATTTAACCCTCCAAAAAGGATATAAGTCCAATATAATTTAGGGTATTTTTTGGTGAAAAAAAAAACAGGGAATTCCCCGAGAAAGACATTTCAAACCAAAAAAAACAAACTTTTTTTCCCGAAAAATGAAATTGATTTAATTCATAAAAAACAACTTTTTTATGAAAAAAGTGGAACATCGCTAAATTGTACCTATATAGCTCCTTAATAACAAAAAACCATGCAAGCATCGCCGGGGCTCCATACGTAGGGCATACATCTCTGAATACAAGTTTGGCAGTTGTTCAAAATGATGCATTGTCCTATAATGGTACCTTTGATTCGAAAGAGGATGCCGTGAACTTATTAAATGGAATAGAGATCAATAGATGTGACTACAACTGTAGTCTTATATTTTTCTGATACAACCGTTATTTCACTCATGAGATTACCTTCGTTTATTGAAGATGATTAACGGTAATACTCATTAAATCTCCTATCTATCGCCGTGCTATACCGGGAACGCAAGTAGCAGATGGAATAAGGTTCGTTAAGTGTAAATTCCCAACTGGATTTTTTGCCTTACCATGGACAATGGGATTTGCGATTGGTACAAAAATAAAACCCTATTGTGTTGTTCATAATAATCAGAGTAAGGACTGTTCATTTTGCCTATCGCCAGATCATATTCAACGTGACTGTCCGCATTATGTCTGCGTTGGTTGTGGTAATCATGGACACTCACTTCGGAAATGAAGACCTAAAAAATGTGATGGCTGCACAATTCTGCCTTTAGAGTTTGTATGTGACGCAGTTGAAGTAAATGGTAATTCTGATAGTGGAAATAAGGATGAGGTACCCGTTGGAGCTAAGAAGTTCTTTGACAAAGATGATAGACAAGGTTTTGGGAGACCCAAAAACATCCAAGATAAAAATAATCAAGGTCATGAGAATGATTGTGCATACTGTGGGCATCTGACATGTATTGGTGAGTGCACCAGCTGTGGTAAAGCTGAATGCACTTGCCCTTGTGGAAAATGTGAAAAACTTCCATGTCTATGTAGTATTGTTTGTTATCATTGTAATAATGATCCATGTGTATGTCCATGTTCAGATTGTAAACATGCTCCTTGTGCGTGTGTATTTCAAAAGTTTAAACAAACTGTTTGTTACTGTATAGACTCTGATGAAAACGAAGACACAGCAGTAGCATATGAAAATGATGTAATTGTCGAAAATATATATGAACCTATGAATGAACAAAATGAATTATGTAAACATGATGTATCTTTGAATGTTGTTATTGAAAATCATAACATTGAAAATATAGACAGACGAAAAGGGAAAATTGTAATTTCTGATGATAATTGTAATGATGATAATGTTGAGGTTGTTTGTCAGACTTGGATAAATGACGTCATCTCTTCGTGTGAAGTAAATGACACAGGGAGAGATGAGCATATTGATAATAAAAAGGTGAGGAGAGACGCCTCTCCTTCTGGTGAAAAAATGGATACGGGAGGAAAGTGACACTTGTGGTGATTTTTCCACGGGTTGTGATGAGATCACAGCCGGGGTACATAATGATGACTCCTCTGTCTGTGATGAAGATGAACGCTCAGACGGAGGAGGTATTGATAAGAATAATGAGGCCAAGGTGGTTTCGAAAAACACAAAGGCTTTGACTGCCAAGCAATTTAGAAGAGTTAGAAAAAAAGCAAGAAGGAATGAAAGGGTAAAGTCAAAATTAGATTGGAAACAAAATACTGGTAAAAAGGCATCAGATACTTGAAATGATGGCTATGTTTAAATTTATATTACATACCTTACTTTTAGAAATGGTATTAGTATGTACAGATAATTGTAATGGTCTGCAAAGTGTAGATAATTTTCAGAATTATGTATCTGTATTATACGATAGGCATATAAGCTTTTCCCTGTTACAGGAAACATTTTTGGATGATGACTATGTCAATGGAATTAGACAAATGTATGAAGATGTGATTTAGGAAAGTAATGGTAAAAATTGTCGATAAGGTGTAGCTATTAAGATTAGTTATAATTATAAAGAAAATTCTAAATTAGTTTTTAAAGATGACAAATGTCGCTTTATACATGTTAAATATGCATATGATTATCAAGGAAAAGTTGTAATTTAGTTTCTTTATATGCTCCAAATAATTATTCAGAAAGAAAAGATTTTTCTATGTTTATTAGATAATATATATCAAGTTTAGAAAATATGTTTATTAGAGAATACATATCAAGTTTAGAAAATCTCATTGTTGGAGGTGATTTTAAAAAACCCTTTAAGTAGTATAGATAAAGGTGGTTTATCAAAACATATTTGTGATCAAGCTTATAAAGAGCTATGTGAAATTATTCATTCATGTAATGTATACGATGTATGGAGAAATAGAAATGCAAATAAAAAGATAATTTCTTGGAAAGAATTACAAATGGCATGCTACAACAAAGTCGTATTGACTATTTTCTTATTAGTCGAATGTTGTCATCTAATGTACAAACTGTGTCTTATAACGAAACTAGTTTTGGTGACCATACTTAAAAATTTTCAATTTCTGTTCTGTTGAAAAAGGGCCCGGACTATTGGTTTTAAATAACATTGTACTACATAATGATGAATATGTTCAAAAAGTAGGGTATATAATTAATGAAGCTGTACAAAGTTCATTGTATACTGTTGAACCACTTTTATGGTGGGATAATCTTAAGTTTAGAATCAAAAAGTTCTCACAAGTTTTTTCAGTGAATTTGGCAAACGCAAAATAAAATCCAAAAGATATGTGCCATGCAAGCAGATGGTATTGCTATAGATGTAACAAAATTAGAAAACTTGAAGCTTGAGTTAAAAAAATTATGAGTTAGAAAAATGAAAAGGAGCGATTTTACGATCCAAAGCAATATGGGTTCTAAAAGAACACTATTTGTTTTGTAAATGTAGAAAAATACAAACAAGAAAATAATGCTTTAAAAGAGCTTATAAATGACAAAGGTAATTTCATTAGTGATACTGATGGTAAACTACATGTAGATATCGATTATGCTTTTTATAAAAAATTATATTCTTGTGTTAAAGTAGATCATGTGAAAATGGAAGAATTCATTTGTTCCATTGCTGTAAAAATAAATGATAAAGACATGTATGATGCAGAAATAATATATGATGAAATTACTAAAAAAACAAAAAGTCCTAGTACAGATGGGCTTACGACAGAATTTTACTGTAAATTGTATGATTATTTGAGAAAGATATTATGTCATGTTTATAATAGTATTTATGATGAAAATATTTTGTCAAGGTCTATGAGAGCAGGAACTTTAAGCTTAATTTATAAGAAAAAAGGTGACAGAAGAATTATGAAAATATTATAGACCAATATCTATGTTACAAGTTGAGACTATAAAATATTGGCCAGAATAATGGCAAATAGATTTAAAAAGGTATATCCAACTATTACATCAGAAAACCAAACCTGCTGTATTATTGGTAGAGATATAAGTAATATTAAAAACCAATTGTTCAGAGAACAATTGAAGGTCTTTCCACCAGTAAATATCTATTTTGATATTAAAATATTAAAAATCAGTCTAAAATGTCAATTCCTATGGCTTTATGATGTATAGATATGAATTTCAAGCAAAGGTCATAATCTAGAACGTCAAATTTACCTATGACCTTGACCTCAATTTCAAGGTCACAAACTGAGGATCTCAAATCAAAAGACCCTAGGTCTCTAATATGTATGGTAAATAAGTTATATGACTTTACGCATAATTTTAGATATGATAGGGGCTAAAACTCACGTTTATTGACTACGCACCCTTTCAACCAAAATTATTAAGTTACGACATGTTGCAACTAACAATTTAGTAAAAATTATTTGTCGATATCTTATAAGGTTAATGAAAATGAGTGAAAATAAGCCAAAACCAAAAATTTAGAATATGACCTTGACCTTTGACCTTGACCTCAATTTCAAGGTCACAAACTGAGGATCTCAAATCAAAAGACCCTAGGTCTCTAATTTGTATGGTAAATAAGTTTTATCACTTTACGCATAATTTTAGATATGATAGGGGCTAAAACTCATATTTATTGTCTACGCACCCTTTCAACCAAAATAATTATGTTACGACATGTTGCAACTAACAATTTAGTAAAAATAATTTGTCGATATCTTATAAGGTTAATGAAAATGAGTGAAAATAAGCCAAAATCAAAAATTTAGAATATGACCTTGACCTTTGACCTTGACCTCAATTTCAAGGTCACAAACTGAGGATCTCAAATCAAAAGACCCTAGGTCTCTAATATGTATGGTAAATAAGTTATATCACTTAACGCATAATTTTAGATATGATAGGTCTAAAACTCCCATTTATTGTCTACGCACCCTTTCATCCAAAATTATTATGTTACGACATGTCGCAACTAACAATTTAGTAAAAATAATTTGTCGATATCTTATAAGGTTAATGAAAATGAGTGAAAATAAGACAAATTCAAAAATTAGAATATGACCTTGACCTTTGACCTTGACCTAATTTTCATTTTTTTGGACCAAGGACCTCAAATCAAAAGATCCTAGGTCTCTATCACTTATGGTGTTCCAGTTTAAAATACATTTCAAAATTTCAAATACAAAAAGGGAAATAACTCTCATATGGAGCGTTCATATTGCTTCGGTCGAAATTGGACAAATCATGCGAAGGATATAACGAGCAATTTTATAAAATAAATTTGTCGTAATCTTTTACGGTTGCGAAGGAGATGCGCTAACAAGGAAAACAGTGTTTGGGGAGATAACTCCTACAAAGAAAAGTATTCGGTTACGCAGGGTAAATTTCAAAAGCGCATAAACTGTTCGATATCATATACCAAATATCTAAGCGACATATTGCGAAACAAATGTTTATCGCAAGAACAAAATTTGGCGGAAGAAAAAAAAAAAAAAAAAAAAAATAATCAGAAGAAAAACAATAGGTCTTTCCACAGAAAAGTGGAAAGACCTAAATATTGCTAATGTGAGAGATATTATTACTTTATTTGAAAATGAAGAACTTGAAGGCTATATTGTTAAAATTGACCAAGAGAAAGCTTTTGACAGAGAAAGTCATAACTTTATTTTTAAAACATTAAAGCAATTTGGGTTTGGTGATGTATTTATCAAGTGAATAGAAATTTTCTATACAAGAATTAATAGCTAATGTAAAATGCAATGGATTTTTGACACCTTATTTTTCTACTGAAAATGGAAAAAGACAAGGTTGTCCTTCTTTATGTTTTAGCAGCTGAAATTTTACAATGTAACATTAGAAAAAAGGTGAATATATCTGGTATAAAAATTCCAAATACGACTGATGAAGCTCTTATTTTTCAGCACACATATGGCCCTACTTTAACTGTGTCTGATAAAAGTTCTATTGATAAATTTTTTAAAGCTTTGAAATTATGAAGCCAGTTCAGGCGCCAGAATAAATAGGCAAAAATCAGAGATATTGCCAATTGAGAAAGGTGGAATAACTGATAATGAAGAAAAAAAAACAAATACAATTTGAAAGTTTGTGAAAAGTATATTTTATTTTGAGGAGTGTATGTTTGCAAAGACAAAACTGTTTGTGATCATTTAAATTGGAGTGGCAAAGTTAGTAAAATTAAGTCCTCATTAATTATGCGGATGCAGAGGCAAATGACTATACAGGGAAGAGTGAATGTTATGTCTTCATTATTCATGTCAAGACTATGGTATTCTTTGTTTGTCACATCGATGCCAGATCATGTTTTACAAGATATTAAAACTACATGTGTTAGTTTTGTGTGGAATAATGGTGCACACTTGGTAAAATTTAACACCATCATTGACCATAAGTGTATTGGAGGTTTACATTACCTGATATTGAATTAAAGATGTATGCATTTAGCATTTATATTAAAATTTTGGCAAGGTATTTAGACAGGAATTATAAAGTGCTATTTAAATATTTTATTTCAAAAATTTTCAATATGAACTTATCAGAAGAAATATTATTCATGTCTTTACCAGAAAACTTGGAGTGTATTCCTATTGTTTACAAAGAAATGTTGAAAGCTTTTGATCTCTTAAGAGATGATATTGAATTTGATCTTAGCACTGCAAGTGTATACGATCAACCCTTATTTTGTAATCCAAATGTGTTGTTCAATGAAAAAACTGTTCTGTGGTATGATTTTACAAATGCTGGAATTATTCAAGTAAAAGATATAGGTAATGAAGTTATAGAGGATTTTTTTTTTACCAGAAATAGCTATAGTTAAGATGATACAAAATGTTACTAATAATTGTAATATCAACAATTTTGTAAAAAAATATAATTTTTTTAAAGGTTGTATTGCCTGAAGAATGGACAGAAATTATTCATAAAAATATTCAAAGGAGTTTTTTATGTGTTCGACAAAATAATTGTATTTATTATATTTGCTTCAAAAAGTGGTCGGAAGTATTTGAGATTGAAGAGAATGATTTTTGTAAAGTATGGAAAAAGTTAATTTTTATTGGAAACCATCTATATTGATGGATCTAGATTTCAAAATAGCACATTATTGTATGT